>NW_015169818.1:55368-77744 GCF_001447785.1 Gekko japonicus | reverse complement strand
GCCGATGCCTCCGTCGCCTGGCTGGAGTGGCCGCGGGGGAGTCTGGAGTCGGGCGGCCGCTGGTGGGAGCCGCGGGTGCCCGGGCCGAGATTGGGGGGGCAAGGCGGGCGACAGAAGGCCGATGCCTCCGTCGCCCGGCCCTCTACAGAATCCACCCCCCAAACCTCCAGGTATTTCCCTCCTTAGAGCTGGCAACCCTACATTCCCCTCAGTGCCTGTTGGTAGGCAACTAAGCTTGGTCCTGTCACCTACTTTGGCCTTTGGGAGAAAACACATTGGGGCCAATCCTGATAGGGTTGCCAACTCCAGATGGGAAATTCCTGGAGATTTGAGGGATGGAGCCTGAAGAGGGTGAGGTTTGAGGAGGGGTGGGACCTCAGACAGGTACACTGCCATAGACTCCACCCTCCAAACCAGTCAGTCCCACATAGGGAACCATTGTTGCCAATCTCCAGGTGAGGGCTGGAGAGCACTCAGTATTACAACTGCTCTGCAGAAGGGAGGGCAGAAGTCAGCTGAAGTCAAAGGGGCAGATAATGGTAGGTTGGTGGCTAGCTGGGAAGGAGATGGGGTTGCCAACTACATGCTGACAAATTCCTGGGGATTTGAGGGGTGGAGCCTGGAGAGGGTGGGGTTTGCAGAGGGGTGGGACCTCAGACAGGTAGAATGCCATAGACTCCACCCTCCAAACCAGCCATTTTGTCCTGGGTAACAATTGCTGCCAATCTCCAGGTGAGGGCTACAGATTACTCACAATTACAACTGCTCTTCAGGTAGCAGAGATCAGTTCCTCTGGAGAAAACAGTGGACTCTGTCATTATACCCTGCTGAGGTCACCACAGCAAATTGACACTGTTTGCCCAAAGCCAGAGCACTGCCCCAGAGCCTCTTTCTAGATCTCGTTGTATTGCTTTCACAACGGGCTTTACTGCTAGTATAACTATATTTCTTTAAGCTTCAGGTTAAAAAGGAGATTATCTACCATCTTTCTTGGTTTATTGGTGCTCATATACATAGCTTAAGGATCCCATTTTGAGAGCAGGAGCTTGAAAATTGTCTGTAGTTCTCTCTCTCTCTCTCTCTTGTTACATTTAGACCTCCAAGACTTCTCTGTGCTTTTCAAAAGCAATCCAATCACCAGATGAATGTGCCGTCAGCTCACCTTCCCACTGTAGATAGTCACTAATAAAACACTTCTCATCACATTTGTCAGACTCCCATAATTGGCCTCTACTCCAGGCAGCAGTAACGTTGTTCTTCAGGGGAGCAGGAAGAATCAAGTTCATGCCAATCTGCTCCCTCTTGCTTCTAGCATCATCCAGTCGTCAACCTGTACAGCCTCAACATCCCTCACCTGAT
Organism: Gekko japonicus; assembly: GCF_001447785.1. NCBI lineage: Eukaryota > Metazoa > Chordata > Lepidosauria > Squamata > Gekkonidae > Gekko > Gekko japonicus. Next base: position 76,385 of record NW_015169818.1, on the reverse strand, counting down.
CAGAAAGGTGACCTGGAAAGTGTTCTAAACTTCTCTACGACTCGGATCGTGTCAGCTCTCTGCCACAAGGAACACACTTCCTGATGCCACCTCACCAGCTAGATGGCCGAATTTCTAAGAGAGGAGAAGGAAACGGGAAGCATTTTGTCCCCCAGCACAGCCATACAGAGGCAGATACCCACACACCACCATGTGTGTACAAACATTATGTGCCATCAGGTTGCAACCCAATACTACCAGAAAAACCACAGTGTAGACAATGCAACAGCAAAAAACAACCACTGTGAAATACAGCACTATTACAGTAAAGGCAAAAGTAAAAAGTGATTATATATACTCAACTATAATGTATTACATCCAATATTCCATATAAGACTTTCAATACAAATATATATATATAGTTGTTCCCATCCAGTATCAAAGTGGCATACAGAAAACCCTCACAGGGGAAAGTCCAAGGAAAATTTATAAGTAGAATTAATCAAAATCTGCACCTTGTCCAAAGCACAAACAAGACGGGGCTTCCAGTTGACTCCCACCTTTTGGCTATCTGGTCCCTTCTTCAGTAAAGGAAACTGGCAGCGCATCCAAAAAAACAGTCAAGGTCAAGTATTTTCTACAACGTATAATTCTCTCTGTTGACATGTGCTCACAGTCTCTCTCGTCTACTTATAAATTTTCCTTGGACTTTCCCCTTTGAGGGTTTTCTGTAATACTTTGATACTGGATGAGAATAACCGTATTTTTGTGTTGAATGCCTTATTATGGAACACTGGAAATAATTAATACATGCATAATTAATACATGCATTCTCTACTTGCTCAGCACAATATTCTTAACTGTGCCGAGCAAGAATAGAATGCATTTTTCCCCTCTACAAAGTCATGGATGACCCTTCCTCCTCCTGTTTGAAACTGGGCAGCCCTTCACATCATAAGGACAATGGGAAACACGTCATCTGGTCACTTCATTTCTTGTCCTTCCATGGGATTGTGAGGTTCAAGGTAAAAACTGACTTGCTCCGATTCAGCTGGGTAATTTTGTGCCAGAGCCCTGAAGACTTTGAATTCAGTTTCTTTTCTTGGAAGGTCTATATATCAGAACTGATTGTCTTGAAGCATGATTGCATTTTAAGTAAAAATAATAATAATATTGTTAATTGGGTTTGCATGTGACCTTTATGAAGTTTATATCTCCAATATCTGGTGTTACATTTTTAAGCACACATGGCCCGGCCTGACAAGGTGACATTTATGTCAGATGAGTCAAATGAGTTTGATACACTCCTGCTTTAGGCTGGTCCTACACAGAGCAGGGGGTTGGACTAGATGCCCTGTATGGCCCTTCCCAACTCTGTGATTCTAGGATTTACATTGTGCCCTGAGTAGAAACAAATTACTCAACGGATAAAGCAGCCCACTTCAACAAAGAGAGCAAGGCAGAGGCTTCCAGCATTGTTCTGCATTCACCATGGACTCAACTACCCATTACAGTTTTCTCCATATTGGTTTTATTTTTTTAAAAAAAAATCTTTTGCAAATGTAGGCTCTGGGATTGTAGACCATGACTGGAGCATCTGTTTGGCATGCAGAAGGTCCCGAGTTCAATCCCCAGCCTCACCAGTTAAAAGGCTCAGGCGACGTAAATGACATTTGCCTGAGAACCTGGAGAGTCGCTGACAGTCTGATTAGGCAATGCTGACAGTGATGGACCAACGGTCTGATTCACTATGGGTGGTTCCCCACAAGCGCTGCTCTGCGCTCACTCTTCTCTTTGGACGGATGGTACGTATGTGTCAATTTCACACAAGCTGCTGCGCGACCGCATTTTGCCCCGCATCTTCGTGCGATTTCCCCCGCCTCTACTCAATCCTGTTTTTTGAGGATTGAGTAGAGTGGCACCGGGAGAGAGAAAGAAGATTTAACTTTTCTTTTCTTTTCTGTGTTTCCTTTCTCAATAGAAAAAGCCACTAGCGAGCTACTTTTACCCCAGCTGGGGGGGGGGCAGAAAAAGAAGAAGAGTTTGGATTTATACCCCGCCCTTCACCACCCAAAGGTGTCTCAGAGTGGCTTACAAACTCCTTTCCCTTCTCCTCCCCACAACAGACACCCTGTGAGGTAGGTGGGGCTGAGAGAGCTCTGACAGAAACTGCTCTTTTTCAAGGACAGCTCTTATCAGAGCAACGGCTTGCCCAAGGTCATCCAGCCAGGTGCAAGTGGAGGAGTAGGGAATCAAACCCGGTTCTCCCAGATTAGAGTCCGCGCACTTAACCACTACACCAAACTGGCAGGGAAGGAAGTGTCGTATATCCTGATCTCGTCAGCTAAGCGGTGTCAGTTCTTAGACAGGAGACCTCCATGGACAGCTCTGTGGAGAAAGGCAATGGCCAACCACCCCTGCTTAATCACTTGCCTTGGAAGCCCCTTGCTGGGGTTGCCAGCAGTCAGCTATCAATGTAGGAGGGGGAAAAAGACATGGAACATGAGTCCACCTGAGTCCATTCTATTCCACTTAATAATAATAATAATAATAATATTGTTAATTGGGTTTGTCTGTGACCTTTATGAAGTTTAGATCTCCGATATCTGGCGTTACATTTTTAGGCACACATGACCCGGCCTGACAGGGTGACATTTATGTCAGATCCGGCCCTCGCAACAAATGAGTATGACACACCCCTGCTTTAGGCTGATCCTGCACAGAGCAGAGGATTGGACTAGATGCCCTGTATGGCCCCTTCCAACTCTGTGATTCTAGGATTTACATTGTGCCCTGAGTAGAAACAAATTAGGTAAAGGTAAAGGTTCCCTTGCTCGAAAGCCAGTCGAATCCGACTCTAGGGTTGCGGTGCTCATCTCTGTTTCCAAGCCGAAGAGCCAGCGCTGTCCGAAGACGTTTCCGTGGTCATGTGGCTGGCATGACTAAACACCAAGGCGCACGGAACGCTGTTACCTTCCCACCGAAGTGGTACCTATTTATCTACTTGCAATTTCTTGCTTTCGAACTGCTAGGTTGGCAGGAGCTGGAACTACAGACGGGAGCTCACTCCGTCCTGCGGCACCCGGGTCTTGAACTGCTGAACTACCGACCTCCTACAGCCTGCAGTTCAGCGTCTTAACCACTTGAGCCACCACAGCTCCAGAAACAAATTACTCAACGGAGAAAGCAGCCCACTTCAACAAAGAGAGCAAGGCAGAGGCTTCCAGCATTGTTCTGCATTCACGATGGACTCAACTACCCATTACAGTTTCTTCCATATTGGTAGGAGGGGAAAAAAGACACGGAACGCTATGGCTGATCTAGTAGAAAAGAGCAAGAGTCCAGGAGCACCTTAAAGACGAACAGAATTTGTGGCAGGGGGTGACTCACGAAAGCTCCTCCCTTGCCACAAATTTTGTTAGTCTTTAAGATGCTCCTGGGCTCTTGCTCTTTTCATTTAAAATAAACACGGGGAAATGGTAACATTCTTGACAAACACACCCACCCACACTGAAGATTTGCCCATTTAATACTTCCACTCTTGCCCTCTCCACAATTCAGAACAGGTTCAAGACTCTCTGGTGCAAAAGACCATGGTTAGGTAGCTGTAGACGCCTTTAAGTATCTTCAGTGTAGTTCATAAACTTTAATGTCTTGGCTAAAAGCCTATGCTGGCAAATTAGGTACACTCATCAAAAAGCATCCCTGTGCTAGACGTCACACAGTTAATTATTAGTATTATTATTTATACCGTTATTATTAGTATTTTTATTTATACCATTATTACGAGTATTTAGCTAAGCAACAAACAGCAGACACTGCACCACACAAATGCCTTTGATGACTAAAGTTTGTTCTCCTTGATGTTGCCTGTACCCCCAAGGAACAGCGGAGGGGGAATGGAGCAGTCTGTATCTTATTCAAATGACAAAGTATACAGATTAATAACTTATTTATTATTAAAATCCTCTTATTTCCTCTTCTGTAGCTAGTTATATAGCGGGATGCATAATTAATGGACTCGTTTTATATTGTTTTTAACAACAGCCGTAGCTTCACAAAGGCACCGTGCAACTGGTTTATGGACAACTAACAATATCTAGTGTGAACCATTTCCGGGGAGGAGATCAACAAACTGTTAGAAAGACTATTAATGTTGCCAGTGTGCATGGTTGAGGTAGAGCATTTCCTTCAGTTGCGCGAAAGATCGACAGTCCAGTAGCACCTTAAAGACGAACAAGATTTGTGGCAGGGTTTGAGCTTTCGTGAGTCACTGCTCACTCGAAGGTTTATGCTCACTCAGTTGAAGGTCTGGTATTCACACATACACACAGATTGGATTCCATGGATGTACCTCCCCTCACACCTTCCAAGGCCACCTGCTGAATCCAAACCCAACGTGTATGGCTTATGATGAGCAACCCAAACAAGCTCACATTTCCCCAATGCCCAATGACTACAGACATCAGGTCAAGGATGTATGTGCGAGCCTTGATATTCCACAAGATAATCCATCAAAAATGATTCTCTAACATAGCGTTAACAAACTTTACATGAGGGAATATAGAGAACACCAGGGACACTGGGGAGCATAGAAGAAAAAGTGTGTTTTGTGGGGGAGGGGAGAAACTGCTTTCTCGGGTACTACAGAAGGGGGCCTCATTCCCGGGCTGAACATGGGGACAGCTTTGAATCTAGTTTTGTCCTTGGAACATTCCATCAGAAAACAGAATAATTCTGATTCTGTGATCTTTCAAAAAGCAAGCAAAGACGTGTTTTGTTTTTCCTGGCTCCCCCCCCCCCCCCCAAGGTTACTTGTCCTCCCTATTTCTGGTGTGATTTATGTTTCTTTATTATTTTATATTATTATTATTATTATTTTATAGTTTTTTTTAATGTTCAAATGATTTAATGTTCCCTTGGAGACTTTGATTGGGTGGAACAGTGGCCTAAAATTGTGTGTGTGTGTGGGCAAACTGAGCTATGTGCCATAAACTGGTCACACAGCAAGTAACTTCTAGTATATTTTAGTACTTAAACTCCCCCCCCCCATCAAATTAATTTACTGTTTAACATTTTGTACCCTATTTGTATTAAGATAGGAGATAAGGTTTTCTTATGGGTTACTCAGAAGTAAGTCCGTTGACTTCACTGGGACTGATTTTCAGTCCCACGAAGGAATGCAGCTTTAAGTACAAATCGCTGGGTGAGGAACTGTATCCTAAATTTATAAATGGGAGCAAAGTATTTCGATTGTGCTCTGTCTAAGGCTTGAAAGCATGTACTCCAGATTTCACCCCAGGTTTATCTGATAAATGATTTAAAAAACCTGAGTAATGTCTGGGATATATAAATAAATCTGTTTAGAATCCATTATATCAATGCTGTGTGTCAGAGAACCTTTCGAAGATTAATACCTGCTGACGGTTTAAACATTCTAATCTTCTTAAAGGAACACATATTTAATACAATGGGACAAGCCTCTAGCGGTATGTGGAAACTGTACTTAGAAAGGGCTGGTTTTGTACAAGCATCTATATTTTCTGAATTTCAAAACCCTCTTATGTGCTGGGGGGGGGGTATTTTATCCCTTTGTGGACAAAGAAGGAAAATGAAATTATTCCGCAGACATTGTTCTCCGCTCCTTTCTTATCTCTGTTTTATCATCCCTTACAAAATTATATTGCTATGATTTTGGAAAGTAATCAAATTAACACTAGCTGCATGCTTTTGTTAGGGAAATGGTCTGACGGTCAGCCCAGATGAGGCCCCAACTCAACACCTGCGAAGGCGAGGAGACCACGCAGAGAACACATCTCAATGTGAGACAGAGAACATAATGGCCACAAACCGCGGGAACCTGAAATGCAGCAAACCCCGAATTGTCGTTCCAGTAAGAGCCAGGGATCAGCACCCTACTTAGGACTCAACCAATTCTGAGTCAGGCAGACAGCAGGTTTAAGTAGAGGTGGACTTCTCCAGGACTCTCTGGAGATCATGGAGAGGAGGAGAAAAAGAAGGATTTGGGGTGGAAGAATTCCCTTACATCTGCTCTGAAGCCAGCCCCTGAGTGAGTGTATTCAAACAGGGATGGCTGAGGAGCATCAAGAGGGGCTTTGCCCACCCTGATGACAGGGGGGGGGGGAAGAGTTCGGTATATAAATACAAGTCCACTTGACTTCAGTTATGCATCCTTCTCCAAAATTCAGCAGTAATTCAGAGGCACAACAATAATCGCCCTGATGCATTTTTTTTTTTAAACTATGATGGTATGGTCAACAGTCAACACCTCTCCATGATGCAGCCCCAGAAGACTCTGCAGGGAGAACTGCTGTGTCTCTTCCTCATCCTCCATGGGAATACTTCTGTATCATTTGCCTTGCTTAGCTGGTTTCCCCACGCCTATGCTACAGAGCATGTGGGATTCAGACAACAGCACAACGGAGCTGCCCTGGTAGATCAGTCCACTGGTCCATCTTATTATGAACTGAGGTCGAGGCAGCTCTTAAACAAGTGATTTCTTTTATTCAGCTCATAACTTACACACTTTGGCCCCGTTCACACGGAGCATTTGCTGTGCTAAAGATATGGATGATAGGCAGATTTTCCGGACGCGATCACACCGCAACATCTGGGAAGTGTAGTGCACCCGTGGCTAACCCATGGCTTCGTGCCGAAGATACGGAGTAAAAAACTAGTACTTATGATGTACTAGTTTCCGGAAAACGCGGGGCAAGGGCAGGCGTCTGATCGCGTCCCGTCCTAGTCCCGTTGCAAACCGGTTAGGTTTTTTTAAAGTCTTCATAGGATGCACACAAACAATCATGCGCATGCTCACCTTTTGTTGAGAAAAAAATATTCCCGTTTGCCACGGAAGCAGCGGCTGGCAATTGCTGGTGTGATCGCGCCGCCGCTTCTTTGTCGGGCAGCCGCGCGTTATTTTGCCCCGGGGCAAACAGCCACGCTCCCCCCCCCCCGCATTTTCCGGCCTGTGTGACCAGGACCCTTATATGTTTTGAACGGGGAGAACCACACCCCTAAACAGATGACAACCAACTAGAGAAAGGCACTTAGGACCAATAAGAATTGTTCCTGCCGAAATTCAATGTCTCTCCGGATTGGCCTACCAGCAGCATTGACCAATCCGGTCTCGTATTCTGGGATGCTGCACTTCTATGGCGCTGTACCGAAAGCTCATACCAAACAATGATAACTGAATACATAACAATCTAGTCCAGCATTGTGTTTCAAACTGTGGCCAATCGGTTGCCCCAGAGGGCGAACAAATGGGACACAGAGACAATGTCAAACCCTAGTTGACTTGCAGCACATGGAAGTTCCTTTTAGTCATCTTGATGGACTGATCCCCCATGAAGATGTCCAGTTCCCTTATAACAAAACCCCTCCTTTGCTCCCACAGTAGGGAGTCCATCAAGAAGGATGTCAGTTCTTTACATTTAGCTCCAATCCATAGTATAGGACTACATAGTAGAACCTCTCTGCTGGCACGCTAGGTGCCATTCCTTTGCACTGCTGCAGCATCTACATTTAAGAAGAAGAGACTGCAGTTATACCCCGCCCTTCACTACAGAAAGGAGTCTCAGAGCAGCTTACAATCTCCTTTCCCTTCCCTCCCCACAACAGACACCCTGTGAGGTAGGTGGGTCTGAGAGAGCTCTTTCGAGAACTGCCCGAGAGAGAACAGCTCTGCGGGAACTTGTGACTGACCCAAGCTCACACCAGCAGCTTTGTGTAGAGGAGTGAGGAATCAAACCCGGTTCTCCCAGATTAGAGTCCACATTCCTAACCACTACACCAAATTTAGCTTCTGAACTTCAGTAGAAACCAGTACCATACCAAGATCAAGAAAATCTCCACCGATACACACAAGTACAGCCTTTCCCCCAAGGCATGTGGAGAGCATAGATTCCCAATCAACCCTGGGGTAATGGATGGTTCGATTTTCCAAATAACTCGCCCCCCCCCAAAAAAGCGAACATTCGAGAGGAACTTGGAGTTTGCTAGACAGGAAATCTGTGCATTCTCCAAAGCAGCACCAATTAGTTGGGCAAGTTTCCACCCACATGTATGTGGCCGTTCAAGAGCTTCAACTAGGCTTCCCAAGTCCCCCCGGGGGAACTCCACCCCGACGTGTGCGTCACCCGGAAGTGACGCAACCACGCTGGGCACGCTGGGGGCAGGGCCACGACAATCCGAGAGAAAACTCTATGGTTTTCCCTCGTATGGCCATGGCCCCACCCCCAGCGTGCCTGCCGTCGTCACGTCACTCATCCGGGAGCCCCCCACTCTGGCAGAAGATCGACTTGGCAACCCGAGCTTCAACACACATCTGAAGAAAAGGTCCAGGTGATCAACATCCCTTTTGCAGTGCACGCATAATAATATAATCCACATTCTTTGCAAGAATTTGAGAGGGCCGCTTCAACAGAAGCATTTTCAATTGATTCCCAAAAGAGTGGGAGTCGGAGGTCAAGAAGGATTTAAAAAAAAAGAAGAGAGAGACAGTAAAGTGATAACCAGTGGCAGGAGCAAGGATTTCATTTTGTTTTGTTTTTGGCAGCAGGAAACGTTGAGTAAAACATGGATTCTTGACTCGCTCAAAAAGAGAGAGGCCATTTGTCTTGGAGTGGGAGCCTGGGTATGCAGACGGAAGCAGAGAGCAGTCAAAGATTATGCCAAGGTTAGAGTCTCAAGAGACAGGCAGAATAGTGAAAGTTGTAAATGGAGACAGAGGGGAAGGGCAGGAGAGAGGAGCAGAGAGGGAAGATAAGGAGTGGTTTATGTTTACCGAGACTCTAAATGTCACATACGGCTTTTTTGTCTGGGGTTTGGTTTTTTGATGTTTTCTTTTCATTTTTAACAAGTGCTCTAAAACACAGGCAACGTTAGAAGCACCAACAAGGTAAAAACCTTCCCAGGGGAACGTTGTCATGATTCCTGGATCCCCTCCCCTTCCCCCAACTCTATCTGTGTTGACAAGTGTCTCTATAAGGATGTTTTGTTGTTTCTTTGTATGTTTCAACCTATACCTTTGAGCCAGAGAAGTCCCAGAACCGAGTGTCAGTTTGAGAGTTCTGTGCAGTAGGCTGGCTGGGAAGAAACAGGAGCAGGAGATCCACTAGACACATGAGCCTAGAAGACACCAGCCCCCACACCTCAACATTTGTCGTAAACCCTTTGGGTGGACTTAACACAGGCTTGAGACCAGTGGCCTGTTTTCAAACGGCAGAGTCAAGAACATGGCTTGTTGTTGGCTCACGTGCCTTGCTCTTCCCTTCTCACATGGAGCAGGATGAAGGACTCTCAGAACCAGCGTTCCCTCTAAGCTGAGTTAGTGTGAGCTAACTCACGGTTTTTTAGCCTCTGGCTCACACGTTTTTGTCTTTGCTCAGGAAGGATGGCTCCAGAGCAAACTAATTTATGCAGTAGCCAAATCGCTGGCTCACAACTTTAATGCCGGTAGCTCACAAAGTAGAATTTTTGCTCACAAGACTCCACAGCTTAGAGGGAACATTGCTCAGAACCCAACAGCAACAATCCATGATGCATGAATGCAAATGGAGAATGTAAGAACATAAGAGAAGCCATGTTGGATCAGGCCAATGGCCCATCCAGTCCAAGACTCTGTGATGAAGGACTCTCAGATCCCAACTGCAGCAATCCATGATACATGAATGCAAACAAAGAACATACGAGAAGCCATGTTGGATCAGGCCAATGGCCCATCCAGTCCAAGACTCGGTGATGAAGGACTCTCAGATCCCAACTGCAGCAATCCATGATACATGAATGCAAACAAAGAACATAAGAGAAGCCATGTTGGATCAGGCCAATGGCCCATTTGGTCCAACACTCTGTGTCACACAGTGGCCAAAACCCAGGTGCCATTAGGAAGCACACCAGCAGAGCCAGAACTCCAGAAGCCCTCTCAATGTTGCCCCCACAAGCACCAAGGATACAGAGTATCCCTTTCCCAGACACAGTGTCCCATCTATACCTTGTGGCTAATAGCAACTGATGGCCCTCTGCGCCATATGTTTATCCAATCCCCTCTTGAATTTGTCAATGCTTGTAGCTGTCACTATTTCCTGAGGCATCGCATGGGTTCATATGGAGTTGCCTTATACTGAATCATACCATCGGGCCATCAAGGTCAGCATTGGCTACTCAGACTGGTAGCAGCTCTCCAGAGCCACACCTCACCTCACCTATTTCCCCGATCCTTTTTAACTGGAGACATGAAGTACTGAACCGAAGCCCTCCTGCATGTCAAGCAAGATGGTCTACCACTGAGCCATGACGTCACTAGAGGTATTTCCTTTCCCTAAACTCACTGGAACTCTAAACCAGCATTTAATCCTGGTTAAGGTTTCTGGTTAGTAGGGGAAACTACTGAGGTTAATCCGTACTCCTGCATTTACATGTATTGGGGTAGCTACATTGAGTTTCTACCTGAGATTCCTCATTGTATTCCATACAAAAAAAGAGGAAAGGAGGGAAAGATCAGGTTGTATGGCACCAGCCTGGAAACATGCTATGTCCAGGGGCACCGCAACCTCCTTGTGCTTCAGTGTGCCACCTGAATGTAGACTTTAGTCTTCACCTGCTACTGGCCACATGGAGATAAAAATACTGATCCCTCCCTTGTCTCCGGTATCACTCTCTGGAGTTGTAAACTGGCCGGCCCCTGTGAGATGACGAATAGCACCATCCTAAGCACAGTTATACCCTTCTAAGTGCATTGAAGGCAATGGGTTTAGAAGGATGCGACTCTGCATAGGTTTGTACCATAAAACATCAAGATCTGGTCACACACAAATAAGATACCAGTCTACATAGTCGTCAGGTCGCCACAGGCAGGGGCCATTTCCTGCGGGAGCGCACAGGAGTGGAGCTCTGGCAGTAAGGAGCCCAGGGGGCGGGAACATGCGACAAGCCCCGCCCCCTCCTCCCAGCAGCCCTCAGCACGAGAACCAAGAAGCAGCCAGATAAGTTGCAGAGCCCCCCTCCCCGGCCCGCCTTCAGGTACAAGCTCTCCCTCCTCTGCAAGGGCAGATTTGTGTGTCCCCCCCATAGCTAGCAATCCAAAACAGTCCAGTGGCACCTTTAAGACCAAGTTTTATTCAGGTACAAGCTCTCCCTCCTCTGCGAGGGCAGATCTGTGTGCTCCCCCTCCCCCCAATAGCTAGCAATCCAAAAAAGTCCAGTGGCACCTTTAAGACCAAGTTTTATTCAGGTACCAGCTCTCCCTCCTCTGCAAAGACAGATCTGCAATCCAAAACAGCTAGCAATCCAAAACAGTCCAGTGGAGCCTGAGCGGTGGGTGTTGCCTTCTGACACACTTCCGGTGATGTCAGGGGGCGTGGCATATGCAAATAAGTTATGTTAATGAGTTATACTAATGAACTCCTGTGCCTCTTTTTCTACGAAATGACCCCTGGCCACAGCTATGCAGGAAGCATACCTTCCTAAACTATTTATTTATTTATTTATTTACTTACTTATTTATTTATTTTTCACATTTATACCCCACCCTCCCCGATAGGCTCAGGGCGGCTAACCAAAAGCTAAAGGGAGGGGGGCCTCTAAAAGAAGCGTGATGAGAACTAAATATTCTGCAGGAGCAGAGAATGTTGAGAGCAGCCAAGTGAAGGTTAAAGGAGGGAAATGCAAGGGAGGGGGGGGGAATGGTCTCAGGCTCCTGAGAGCTTATAGATATTTTGGGAGAAGGTGAGGATTTCCAGTCTGTTCCTCACTCCTACAGTTCCTCACAGTGCCCCAGCTTGTGCAGGCAGCAGTCCTGGCCTATGCGATGCAGTCATTCAAAGGACTGCTAATGTTGCTGCCAGAATTTACAATTATCTTGTTCGGTATACGGTTGTCTTGTAAAATTCTGGCATGTTATGGAGAACACCGCTACCCTCAGAATCTGTTCTTCCCACCAAAATGTTCAACGAGGTGTTGTTCATGTATGGTCAATGTTCAGCAGACCAGGTAGAAGAGGGAGGGAAGAAGAGATTGGATTTATACCCTGTCCTTCACTACCCGAAGGAGTCTCAGAGCGGCTTACAATCGCCTTTCCCTTTCCCTCCCCACAACAGACACCCTGCGAGGTAGGTGGGGCTGAGAGAGCTCTCTCCAGAACTTCCCGTGAGAGAACAGCTCTGAAATAACTTGTAACTGACCCAAGGTCACCCAGATGGCTGTCTGTGGAGGAGTGGGGAACCAAACCCAGTTCTCCCAGATTAGAGCCCGTGCTCCTAACCACTACACAAAACTGGCTCTCTCTAACCACTACACCAAACTGGTACTTAAACCAGCAGCTTTGTAGGTGCACGGGCCAAAGTTATTTAGTTACTCCTATCCTGAACGAATCACCCTGTGATTAGTATGCCTTGCCACCAGATCACGTGACCAAGCCACCCTTCCTTTGGTGAGCATTTTCTTGGTGGTGCAACCGGCACCCTCAGCACACATCTCTCCCCCCCCCCCAGATAAGACAGAACTCTAAAAAAACATAGGCCCTTCTTCTGAATGCTCACTGGCAAAGCTTGCAAATGCTGAGTGGATTCCAACACGAACAGAGGGGAGTTTGCCCATCGCTATGGATTATTGAGATAATGTATGTCAAGCACTCTGAATGCTCAAGTGCTATCTAACTGCAAAAGTATTATTGGCAGGAACTGATTAAGTAGAGGTGCCAAAGACTGAGAAATGCAGGGAGTTGCTCCATCAAACCAATACAATAAATAAATAAATCTAGACTAGACCTCTACAACTATTGACTTGCCAAGTTAAACGTGCTGCAATGTATATGTATTTTGGCTCATTGGTTGTGGATCATGCAGTCAGCTATTATGGACACACTACATTGATCCTATTAGTTTTGTGGTCAAGGAGCTGCAGTGGTTCTAGGCACAAATCACATTGCAAAGTCGGCCACGAAAACCCTTACTCTAGCCAGGTTAAAGAAGTCTGAAGAACCATTGCCTAGCATCATCATCATCATCATCATCATCATCATCATCATCATCATCCTTCCTTTTGATTTATTGATCACTCATCCTGCAGAGCTGCTGGCTCTGAGCGATTTACAGTTACACAAGTTTTCACAAGGGACTAACAATGTTTCATAGGGTAAGGGAGGACAACATATAATTCTTTAAATCACACACTTTTGCAGCCGATGAGGATTTTGTTCAGCTGTAAGCTTCAGGCGTGTTTCGGACGACATTCACTTATGACACTTCCTCTCCATTAAGATCTCCTGGTGGAGCCCTTGTCCGGGAGTCCCCACCTTCTGAAGTGAAGCAGGTGGGACTCAAGGCTAGGACTTTCCGGTAGGGTTGCTAAGTCCCCCCAGCCACCGGCAGGGGACAGGAGGGTAGGGTTGCCAGATCCAGGTTGTGAAACTCCTGGAGATTTAGGGATGGAGCCTGGGGAGGACAGGGGACCTCAGTGGGGTACTCCACCTTCCAAAGCATCCATTCCCCCCCCCCCGGGAACTGATCTCTGTAGTCTGGAGATGAACTGCAATTCTGGGGGACCCCCAGGTCCTACCAGGAGGCTGGCATCCCCAGAGGTAGCACCAGTTTTATGGAATTCTCTCCCCTTTAAGGTTCCCCTCCTCTTTGCTGTGTTCAGGTGAAGACTTGTTTGGTCTCAGTTGCTTAGTTTATCTTTTACTAGTATTGCTGCCGAGTTCAACTACACTGTACGGTTTTTTTTTACTGTTCCTTGTCAATTTGTGTTGAATTGTGTTTATGCAATTGTTTCACATTTGATCTGTAAGCCACTTCATAAAATAAATGCAGAAAACCATATTCCGTATAATTATGCAGTAAGTAGTAACTTCCCCCTCCCCGCCTTCCTAAAGGCCCTGAAGTGACAGACCAGCATGCAAGAACTACTCTACAGAAATAATGTGACAGCTATGTGTCAACACGTATTAGACTATTTGTACTGAAGTCTTCACTGTTTTACATATTGATGTCCAAAGTGTCCACCCTCATACCCCAAGCACCCCTCCAAATTAAGTGTGACAATGAAACCTAAGGCTAAGCTTAACAAACAAATTGTGGTTATTAATTTAAAAAATCCATTTAAAGCATTTCTAAACATTAAAAGGGTGTTTAAAATACAGGCCCGAGCGCTTCACATGTTTAAAGTGGAGGTGGGAGCATAAGAACATGAGAGACGCCAATGTTGGATCAGGCCAATGGCCCATCCAGTCCAACACTCTGTCATACAGTGGCCAAAAATACCAGGTGCCACCAGGAGGTCCATCAGTGGGGCCAGGACACTAGAAGCCCTCCCACTGTCCTCCCCCCAAGCACCAAGAATACAGAGCATCACTTGCCCCAGACGAAGAGTTCCTATCTATACCTTGTGGCTAGTAGCCACTCATGGATCTCTGCTCTTAAGAACGTAAGAGAAGCCATGTTGGATCAGGCCAATGGCCCATCCAGTCCAACACTCTGTGTCTCACAGTGGCCAAAAATACCAGGTGCCACCAGGAGGTCCATCAGTGGGGCCAGGACACGAGAAGCCCTCCCACTGTCCTCCCCCCAAGCACCAAGAATACAGAGCATCACTTGCCCCAGACCGAGAGTTCCTATCTATATCTTATGGCTAATAACCACTGATAGATCTCTGCTCTTAAGAACGTAAGAGAAGCCATGTTGGATCAGGCCAATGGCCCATCCAGTCCAACACTCTGTGTCTCACAGTGGCCAAAAATACCAGGTGCCACCAGGAGGTCCATCGGTGGGGCCAGGACACGAGAAGCCCTCCCACTGTCCTCCCTCCAAGCACCAAGAATACAGAGCATCACTTGCCCCAGACCGAGAGTTCCTATTTATACCTTATGGCTAATAGCCACTGATGGATCTCTGCTCTTAAGAACGTAAGAGAAGCCATGTTGGATCAGGCCAATGGCCCATCTAGTCCAACACTCTGTGTCACACAGTGGCCAAAAATACCAGGTGCCACCAGGAGGTCAACCAGTGGGGCCAGGACACTAGAAGCCCTCCCACTGTCCTCCCCCCAAGCACCAAGAATACAGACCACTCCTTGCCCCAGACCGAGAGTTCCTATCTATACCTTGTGGCAAATAGCCACTGATGGACCTCTGCTCCATATGCTTATCCAAGGTATCTTGTCCTTGATTTTAACAAGACGATTCTATCAGAAAATATGCTCAATGTAGCACCATTTGCTGTAGATTTTGGAACTTGGGAAGTAAGTAAAATGTGTCGTCGAGCCATGACCAAATCATGGAGACCCCATGAAGCTCTACCTCATGGGGATTTCAAGGCAAGAGAGGAACAGAGGTGGTTTGCCATCGCCTTCCTCTGCATCGCAGCCCCAGTCTTTCTTGGTGGTCTCCCATTCAAGTACTGACCCGGCTTAGCATCCAAGCTCTTGACGAGACCAGGCTAGCCCGGGCTACTAGGACTGTTACTTTTCCTTGGTAGTCCATATGCAGTATCTGAAAGCCTATTTAGCAGGGGAGAACAATGTAATACAGACTCCTCATATGCACAGTGATATAAGGTTGCCAGGTACCCCCAGGCAACTAGCAGGGGATGGGGGGGGGGTGTAAGGCTGCCAGATCTCCTGGAGATTTGGGGGTGGAGCCTGTGGAGGACAGGGACCTCAGTGGGGTACAGTGTCACAGAATCCACCCTCCAAAGCATCTGTTTGGTGCAGAGGTTAGGAGCATGGACTCTAGTCTGGGAGAACGGGGTTTGATTCTCTACTGCTCCACATGCAGCCGCTGGTGTAACCTTGGGTCAGTCACAAGTTATTTCAGAGCTGTTCTCTCAAGAGCAGTCTTCAAAAGAGCTCTCTCAAGCCCCATCGACCTCACAGGGTGTTAGTTGTGGGGAGGGAAAGGGAAAGGAGATGGTAAGCCGCTCTGAGATGCCTTTGGGTAGTGAAGGACAGGGTGTAAATCCAATCTCTTCTCTCTTCTTCTTCTTCTTCTATTTGTGGAAATTCACTTTTTGGTTTCTTAATTCAATTCGTTTGGGTTAAGTTCCCCCCCCTCTTTTTGTTCCCCGATTGTCTTATGTGACAGTCTACATTCGGGTTGTGTGTTGTTCCCAACACAACGGAAATGTTCGGTATGTAGGAGGAAGTCTGTATGAGCAAGCCCCAGTCTCATGTGGTCCCATTTATCCCTCAGAGAAGACTGTGCTCCATTTCCCTTCTGCACAAGGGTTGCTGGCTCTGGGTTGGGAAATCCCTGGAGATTTGTGGGGTGGAGCCTGGGGAGGGTGCTGCTTGTGGAAAGGAGGAAGGTCGGTCCTCCTCCTCCTCCTCCTCCTCCTCCTCCTCCTGAACTGATCTCTGTAGTCTGGAGATGAGCTGTAATTCCAGGGGATCCGCAGGTTCCACCTGCGGATCGGCATCCCTAGTTGTGAATACCATTCCAATTGGTTCCAGTGTGGTCTAGTGGGCATGGGGGATCTGGGTTCCAATCTGCACTCTGCCATGGAAGGCCACTGGGTGACCTTGGGCCAGTCGCTCTTCCTCAGCCTATCCTGGTGCACAGGACGATTGTTGTTAGGATAAATGGAACAGGGAAGGATAGCGCTGTCAGCTGCTTTGAACAAACAGTCTGAGAAGACAAAAGAGTCACTGCAAAAGACAATAATGCCAGGAAGAGCTAAAGACGGGAGGAAAAGAGGAAGACCCAACAGGAGATGGAGGGACTCAGTCGAGGAAGTCACAGGGGCCCTCAGTTTGCCAGACCTGAGCAAGGTGGTTGACGACATGACGTTTCGGAGGACGTCCATTCGTAGGGTCATGGTAAGTTGGAAATGACTGGACAGCAACTAAACACCCACCCACACAGGTGGTCTCTAAAGAAAGTGGGAAATGACAACTCCACACAGGCCCCTGCAGTCACAATCTAAGAAGATCAAGGAGCCCAACTGCGAGAAGAGCAGGGGTCATTTCCTGCAGGAGTGCACAGGAGCGGAGCTCTGGCAGTAAAGAGCCCAGGGGGTGGGCACATACAACAAGCCCCACCCCCTGCTCCCAGCAGCCCCAGACCACGAGGAGCACGAGGATCTGTGCGTGCCCCCTCTATAGCTAGCAATCCAAAACAGTCCAGTAGAGCCCAAGCAGTGGGTGTTGCCTTCTGACACACTTCCGGTGATGTCAGGGACAGTGTTCCCTCGAAGATGAGTTAGTGTGAGCCAGCTCAGTTTTTAGCCTCCAGCTCACACATTTTTGTCTTAATTCAGGAAGGATGGCTCCAGAGCAGACTAATTTATGCAGTAGCCAAATCACCTGCTCACAACTTGAATGCTGGTAGCTCACAAAGTAGAATTTTTCCTCACAGGACTCCACAGCTTAGAGGTAGCATTGGTCAGGGGGTGTGACATATGCAAATGAGTTATGCTAATGAGTTATGCTAGTGAGCTCCTGCACCTCTTTTTCTACAAAATGACCCATCAGAAGAGAGAACTGAGTAACAACAACCGCTGTGAAACCACAGCTCCTAGCACCTTATTAGGTCTTATGCTTTAAATGGTTTTAAAATTTAATTGTTTTAATTGTTGCTATCAGGGGTCATTTCCTGCAGGAGCGCACAGGAGCAGAGCTCTGGCAGTAAAGAGCCCAGGGGGCGGGCACATGCAATAAGCCCCACCCCCTGCTCCCAGCAGCCCTCAGTCAGAGCAAGAAGCAGCCAGGTAAGCTGCAGAGCCCCCCCCCCGGTCCAAAACAGTCCAATGGCACCTTTAAGACCAAGTTTTATTCAGGCACAAGCTCTCCCTCCTCTGCGAGGACAGATCTGCACGTTCCCCCCCACCCCCCACCAGCTAGCAATCCAAAACAGTCCAGTGGAGCCTGAGTGGTGGGTGTTGCCTTCTGACACACCTCCGGTGATGTCAGGGGGCGTGGCATATGCAAATAAGTTATGCTTATGAGTTATGCTAATGAGCTCCTGCACCCCTTTTTCTACCAAATGACCTCTGGTTGCTATTAACCTGTATTGTATGTTTATTGTAAATTCTATGCTGATTTTATGCGAGCCGCTCTGAGACAGCTTTGGCTGGGAGGGCGGGGTAGAAACTTAATAAATCCAATCAAATAAATCAGTAGCACTAAGTATTTATTTCGTCATCCCACCCCATCCCCCAAAAGAATATTATGTGGTCCTATAAGCTGGCATTTTACATTGGATACGGAACATTTCCAGTGCAAAATACGTATGCTGGGGGGGATAAAAAATTATCCATTTTTTTTTTAAGGCTTGCTGACTTTAGGTGATATATTCTGCTTAGATGTTCACCTAATCAAAATGAAGTATGCAATATGTAAATTGCATAAGCAATTTCTTTCTCGGTTCGGAGAGAAAATTATTAACAGGCACTGCGGTTTCTGGTTCCCCCTCTCTTTCTCCCGCTTGCTTATTCTTCCTTTCCCGACCCCCCCCTTCCCCCCCTGTCCTTTTTTCAGAGTTGCTAACATCAGCTGCTTCTTTGAGGATTTCTCTTTTTTGCTTGGTTGCCTACAAATTGCTCTAAGCTTTCCATTCCCTCTAAACCTGTTTAGCTGGGGGAACAGCTGCGCTTCTCTGGGAAAATGTTTGGGTGCACTTGGACAGTGCTAACAAGCGGAACAGTCAAAGGTTGCCTTATCTTTTGGGGGTCGCGTGTCCGGTATTATGCTGCTGTATTAAAAACTACGCCGGGAGAATGAAAAATCATCGCTCGAAAATGGAGCGTTCCCCTGGAAATAGCTCAAAAAGAGTTCAAGCCGTGCTTTTCCCGTGCCCCGAGGTGCCACTGGATACCTCATTGTGCCCATTAAACTGGAAAAAAAAGAGAGAAAATCTTACATGTCAGTGCGGCAAGGCTTCATCGGTATAATCCCCCCCACTCCCTGTTTCCCAGTCTCAGAGTTTAATCACTTCTTTCCCCTTTTTCTTTCTCCAAGAAATATTCAAGACACAGCAAGCGGACTAATCTATAGTTCTCAAACTAACCGCAGTGTCGAGACAAAACTGAGACTTTGGAGCCAAAAGAGATGTGCGGTCCTTCCATTCAAACGTAAGGTTACCAACTGTGGCTTGGGAAATCCCTGGAGATTTAGGAGTGGTACTTGGGGAGGACAGAGCTGGGAGAAGGAACTTGGCAGGAATAGAATGCCACACTAGGACTTGGGTTTCTCCTAGACTCTGTGCGATACCATAGAGTCGGCCTTCCGAAGCTGCCCCTTCCTTCCTCTGTGGTATGGAGATCATGTTGTGATTCCAGGAGACCTCCAGACAGAGGTCATTTCGGGGGGGAACGCGGGGGAACGCAGTTCCCCTGGGTGAGGTGCAGGGGGGCGGGGCACATGACGAAGCCCCACCCCCTGCTTCCGGCCACCCCGCTTCCAGCCGTCATTCAGCCAGGAGGAGGCAGGAGAAGAGGGAGGGTAAGTTGCTTCCTCCCCGCCTCTCCCCACCCCTGCCTGCCTGGTGCCAGGGAGGGCCTTGACGGGGCTTCCTCGCACTCCCGCTGGCCTTGCAGGTCCACCGCCGGGCCCCTGATGTCAGGGGGTGTGGCATACGCTAATGAGTTATGCTAATGAGTTCCCCTAGCTCTTTTTCTACGAAATGACCCCTGCCTCCAGACCACACCTGGAGGCTGGCAACCCTGCTCCAATGTGACAACATGCATGATTTCCCCCACCACAACAATTGTTACTTTGGGGGAAGTAATGTGTAGATCGGTCCTTAGTTTTCTCCCGTCTGCAAGCCAAGGGTTACTTGTCTACCTGTTCACAAAGATCTATGCCATAATGGGGAAATTCACTAAAATATATTTAGCACAGGGGTGTCAACCATAAGGCCCCGGGTGCCAGAACCGGCCCATCCAGGGCTCTTATATGGTCCGCGAGCAATGGGTGGGAAGGCAGGAGCAGAAGACTGCTCGGGGAGGGGAGTGGGTGGAGCAACTCTAACTGTGGTTTCAGCATGGCGGGAAAACCTCATCTGCAGCAGTCGGGCAGCATGGGAGCGTCTGCCCAGTGCTGCACTGCTGGCTCTCCAGTACACTCATGTGGGTTTTCCTCTCTACCCTCTTCCAGCCCCTGGGACTTTACAGTGAGGACACTCCAACTCGGAGATTACGAGCTGCTATCCTTTATACAGTTTACTAGCAGTAAAGCCCGTTGTGAAAGCAATACAACGGGATCTAGAAAGAGGCTCTGGGGCAGTGCTCTGGCTTTGGGCAAACAGTGTCAATTTGCTGTGGTGACCTTAGCAGGGTATAATGACAGAGTCCACTGTTTTCTCCAGAGGAACTGATCTCTGCTACCTGAAGAGCAGTTGTAATTGTGAGTAATCTGTAGCCCTCACCTGGAGATTGGTAACAATTGTTACCCAGGACAAAATGGCTGGTTTGGAGGGTGGAGTCTATGGCATTCTACCTGTCTGAGGTCCCACCCCTCTGCAAACCCCACCCTCTCCAGGCTCCACCCCTCAAATCCCCAGGAATTTGTCAGGATGTAGTTGGCAACCCCATCTCCTTCCCAGCTAGCCATCAACCTACCATTATCTGCCCCTTTGACTTCAGCTGACTTCTGCCCTCCCTTCTGCAGAACAGTTGTAATACTGAGTGCTCTCCAGCCCTCACCTGGAGATTGGCAACAATGGTTCCCTATGTGGGACTGACTGGTTTGGAGGGTGGAGTCTATGGCAGTGTACCTGTCTGAGGTCCCACCCCTCCTCAAACCTCACCCTCTTCAGGCTCCATCCCTCAAGTCTCCAGGAATTTCCCTTCTGGAGTTGGCAACCCTATCAGGATTGGCCCCAATGTGGTTTCTCCCAAAGGCCAAAGTAGGTGACAGGACCAAGCTTAGTTGCCTACCAACAGGCACTGAGGGGAATGTAGGGTTGCCAGCTCTAAGGAGGGAAATACCTGGAGGTTTTGGGGGTGGATTCTGTAGAGGGCCGGGCAACGGAGGCATCGGCCTTCCGTCGCCCGCCTTGCCCCCCCAATCTTGGCCCGGGC
>NW_015169818.1:50205-54511 GCF_001447785.1 Gekko japonicus | reverse complement strand
GTTTTCCCTCCCACCCCCACCCACTCCAGGGCCGACATCCAGCCGCAGGGTCCGTTTCCCCCCCCCCAACCCCACTCACTCCAGGGCCGGCGACTGGAGGTGCAAGCCTCCGGCTGCCGGGTCCGTTTCCACCCCCCCCACTCCAGGACCGGAGACCGGAGGCAGAAGCCTCCGGTCGCCCACTCCCTTCCCCTCCCCCACCACCCACTCCCAACAGGCACTGAGGGGAATGTAGGGTTGCCAGCTCTAAGGAGGGAAATACCTGGAGGTTTGGGGGGTGGATTCTGTAGAGGGCAGCATTGGGCGGGGGGGGGGCGGAAGGACTCAGCAGGTATAATGTCATAGGGTCTACCCTCCAAAGCATCCATTTTCTCCAGGGGAACTGATCTCTGTCATCTGGAGATCAATTGTAGCAGTGGGAGATCTCCAGGTCCCACCTGGAGATTGGCAACCCTAGGGGGAAGTCAGCTGCACAGCAGGGGGTTGAAGAGAATGGTTTGATGGCTGCTGGGCCAAGATTGGCAACAATAGTTCCCCAGGAGCCCCATCGTAAATGCACCAAACAATTCCTCAAGATTTTCCAAAACACTTCTCTGTTTTGGGCTCCTGGGGAACTTTGAAGTAGCACCAAAGCTTTAAGATCTCTCCAGCTGTCACCTGGAGACTGGCAACAGCTTGTCTGGAGTGTGGGCAGCATGGCATTGTATCTGTCTGAGGTCCCCCTCTTCCTCCTCCTCCTCAAATCCCACCCTCAGCAGGCTTCATCCCTAAAATATCCTGGAAGTTTCCAACCTGGAGTTGGCAACCCTATGTCCTGGAGTTCGAACCTGGAGTTGGCAACCATCAGCCAACGTTTATCTGCCTGGGGGGGGGGGGAGTTTCAGGTGTGGAATGGAGGGTAGTCCAATCAGCTTCCATATGTAAATGACCTTGGAACGCTGGCCGGGACTGCACAAAGCAGCCAATGAACCCAGCCAGTGTCTTCCGAGTGGCAGTTTTTTCGGCCTAACACTAAAGGAGTGCAATTTAGAACTTTGGCACCCAAAACTCTTTTATTATAAGGGAGAGATATCTCCCGTACCTGGCATTACGTTTTATGACAAACATGGCCCAGCCCGACAAAGTGACATTTATGTCAGATCCGGCCCTCGTAACAAATGTCGACACCTCTGATTTAGTACTTTTTTAAAAATGCACCCTTCCTCTAAGAAGCTCAGAATGGTTTGTGCAGTTCTCTCTTACACATTTTAATCTCACGCCAACCCTGTGAAGCATGTTCTGCAGAGAGAGAGAGAGAACATAAGAACCCCCATGCTGGATCTGACCAGTGGTCCAGCATCCTGCCTCACACAGTGGCCAACCTTTTCCTCGTGATGGCCAACAATAGTGCACAGAGGCTGAGGCCTTCCCTGATGTTGAGGCCGAGGCCTTCCCCTGATGTTGCCTCCTGGCACTGGGATTCAGAGGAGTAGTGCCTCTGAATGTGGAGTGTCATGATCCTGTCTTTCCCCCAGACCAATCCAGGACTGTGAAAGGAAAGGATCATGGACTGAGACAAAGTATTTTACACAAAAACCCAAGAGAGGTAGTCTCTCTATGGATTTACAGACACGTGCCACCAGAACCTTCCACTATGATCCCCTTCCAGTCCAAGAGGAGGCTCAGACTCTTGACTGGCTTTTGGGACTTATCACAAGAATATTCTTAGCAAGGTAGCAACAGTTGGCAAAGCAGTTCAAGCACAGGATTTAAGGCTTGGAGTCAAAGGTACATCCATCAGACACAGTATTAAAACAGAATAAAGTTTATTAGCAGAAACTTGTAATCAGACCATAGGAGATTAGAAAAATAAGAAAGGCTATGCAAGTTTGTTGCCTAACTATACAATAGGGTATATTTACCAACAAGAAGAAGGGTCAATAGTCCAAGGCGGTCCATTTTAACAAAGTCCACTTAAGTTTCATCTTTGTGCCAGTATGCAGCCATGTGTTGAGCTGCAACCCAGGATCCTTTGTCTGCCAGCCACATGGCAGAAACAAAGCATGTCAGAATAAGTCCACAGACAGTAGATAGCAAGAACAGATTTGCAAGCAGAAAATCTGAGCTCATGTCTTTGTTTTCAGACTAATAAAGGGCAATTTCAGGATTCAAATGACCCGGGCCAGGAGCCAATGAACACGATCTGAAATTGTCCAAGTGTCTTGAGTGGTCAGTAGTATTGAAGCCACACCTGCAGAATGTGATCCCAAGCTCTAACCACTCCCTCTAACCACTCCTCCATGTGGTACGTGACTCCTGGCAGCTAGGCTCCAGTAGGTCTGCCAGAAGTGTGAAACATGTGTCGTTATATGACAGGGCAATTGAGCAAATGGTCAGGCATAGGAAGCTAGAACACCAGGGGGTGAGAGCAAAAGGCATTCCAAGGGGAAACATGATGCTACATAACATTCAAAGGGAGACATGAGGCCTACAGGAATTAATATTTCTATACACCCTCCCCCTTAGGATGAAAATTCGGGGACTGATACCTCAATTTTCATCCACATGCACACATGTGAGGATAACAGGAATTATAACACAGGTCAGCAAACACAGAATACATCAGTACATAATGAATACAAACCAAGCATAGGAATACAAGCATAACCCAACTCAATACAACTCATGAAGGTTTCATCTTCCCTCCAGGCACAGCTTAAAACATTTCCAGGTTACAAAAAGGAAAACTAAATCAGAACATAGTTCAGAATACAGAAAGCAAATAGCAGGTTAATCACAGTTCATTACAGAAAGCAATAACAGAACAGACTCATTCTTAAACTTTCAATTCCTCCTCCAGCTCTTACTTTCAGGTTTACAGAGAAAAACAGGTTAGAACATTCTCAAAAGGAAAATCCCAAATTGCACATCCTAGCAATTCTGATACAAGGTGGTTAAAATCAGTTGGCTATTTCCCGCCACACAAAGGCACATTTTGGCTCTATCCCAGCCATACACAAGACACATCCTACATCATGAGAACAGGCTGGTCTTCTCCCCAACCTCATAAGACAGTCAGCATCGTAGGGACACTGACACTCTGTGGAATGAGTAAGGGACCCACCCTCAGGTCAGCAATCCCAAAACCCACTCTCACACACCCAGGCACGCAAGCCAATGCCAGCATGCCTACCGTGGCAGAACCACACAGTCCCGCCCCAATATCATCTTTATTCAGCAAACTTCACAAGGTTTAGAGCAGATCAGAACCTTTACACTCAGCAACACATTGGATTTCTCTCTTTCTCCGGAAAGAGAAAAGGACAAGGATTTGCAGGACATGCCTCAACATTTCAGCAAAACCTTGCACACACAACAGCAATGTATTCCCCTCTCCCTCTCTGGGAAGGCAAGGCAGAACTTCAGCCTCAAGGCTAGCAGCCAGGCAGACTGGACTGACAGCCCCTCGAGCAACGTGGAGTTCCTCTGACGTGCCAAAACCCTCCCTCCCCCAGGGAACTAGTGATCTTTCCAGCCTCAGCTCAGATCACTAGGGGATACACACAAGACATGAACCTTTCCAGCTGATTCCCCAGCTCAGATTCACAGACAGACAGACCTAGATATACAACACAGCATATAGCACACACAGAGGCTCTCTCAGCCCCTGAGCAGAACAACTCACAAGTTCAACAGGTTAGCTTGCAGCTGCAATCAGAAGAAAACACCCAACTTCTCCAGTCCCTGCCCGTCGACTTCCCAGCTTGAAGTGAAGCTTGGAGATGACACAGCTCTTGCAAAAGTTCCTTGCAACCTCTTCTTGCTCACAAACAATGCTTGACGAGATGACTTGGTAGTCAAACACAAACAGGATTGAAATCCACAGGTAGAGAGCGCTGGGCTGTGGCTGTCGAGAAAACTTCCTGGAGAAACTTCTTGGGGGAGTGAATCCTCCTGAACTGGTCTTCTCCTCCTGGCCACACAACAGCTGCACCTCTGCACATCCATCACGGGAAACAGGAGTAGATTCTTTCTTCTCCTTGGACAGGTAGCCAGCGCTGGCTTCAACTGGAGAAACATACACGTGGGAGAGTGGATCTCTCACTGCCCCTTCTCCAATGCTCAGCGCAATGCTCCGCGCAACCACAGCTGCCTCCTCTGGAGTAAAGCTTCTCCCCAAGGCAGAAGACAGGCACACATCAACAAGAAGAACAAAAGGTTTGGCAATAGGGGAAGCAGATCCTCCAATGCCCTCTCACGCAGGCTGCACACAAATTCATCTGCCTCCTCTGGAGTAAGGCTTCTCCCCAAGGCAGGAATCAACATC
>NW_015169818.1:46855-48970 GCF_001447785.1 Gekko japonicus | reverse complement strand
GCCACATGGCAGAAACAAAGCATTTCACAGACAGCAGATAACAGGAACAGAACAGCAAGCAGAAAATCTGAGCTCGTGTCTTTGGGTTCAGACTAATAAAGGGCAATTTCAGGATTCAAATGACCCCGGGCCAGGAGCCAATTGAACAAGATCTGAAAGTGTCCAAGTGTCTTGAGTGGTCAGTAGTATTGAAGCCCCACCTGCAGAATGTGACTCCAAACCCTAACCACTCCCTCTAACCACCCCTCCATGTGGTACGTGACTCCTGGCAGCTAGGCCTAACTAGGCTCCAGTAGGTCTGCCAGAAGTGTGAAACATGTGTGTTTATATGACAGGGCAATTGAGCAAATGGTCAGGCATAGGAAGCTAGAACACCAGGGGGTGAGAGCAAAAGGCATTCCAAGGGGAAACATGATGCTACATAACATTCAAAGGGAGACATGAGGCCTACAGGAATTAATATTTCTATACATGGAGGTTCCCCTCAGTCAACATGGCTAGTAGCTATTGATAGACTTATCCTCCATGAATCTATCCAATCCCCTTTTAAAGCTGTTAATTCCTGTGGCCATCACTATATCCTCTGGCAGCAAATTCCACATTTTAAGCACTCACTGGCCCACGAGAGACTGGCCTAAGGTCACCAAGCTTCATGGCGAGCGTCCTTGAAGCCCGGTCTCCCAGACCCCAGTTCAACAGTAATCACTGCACCACCAAACCAAATTCATTGTGGTCCGTTCTGAATCTCTTTATTCTCAGCTCTTCCTCCTGGGACAATCTCTCATGCCTCCTAAAAGGATCATCCGCCGTCAATGGTTCCTTCTCTTTAAAACAAATTAAAACCCCGCCGTTCTCAACCGTACCAGATTAGAGACAGATTCTGCTCAATGGAATCTGACTGAGTCCTGTGGTGATCTGAGCCCACGGATCGATATGCTTATGAGGTAGACTATTTTTTTCCCCTAGCATCCCCGAAAAACGAGCTTAGCCTGGACTCATCAGAGCCTGGGAGCTAAGGTTGGCCATGGACGGTGAATACTTGGATGGGAGGACCACCAATGAAGACTGGCGTTGTCACGCAGAGGAAAGCAATGGCAAGCCACCTCTGTTCATCTCTTGCCTTGACAACCCTACAGGACTGCCGTAGGTTAGCTGTGACTTAAGAACATAAGAACATAAGAGATGCCAATGTTGGATCAGGCCAAAGGCCCATCCAGTCCAACACTCTGTGTCACACAGTGGCCAGAAATACCAGGTGCCATCAGAAGGTCCACCAGCAATGTTCCCTCTAAGCTGTAGAGTCTCGTGAGCAAAAATTCTACTTTGTGAGCTACTGGCATGAGAGCTGTGAGCGAGTGATTTGGCTCCTGCATCAATTAGTTGGCTCTGGAGCCCTCCTCCCTGAGCTAAGACAAAGATCTGTGAGCTGGAGGCTAAAAAACTGTGAGCTAACTCACACTAACTCAGCTTAGCGGGAACACTGTCCACCAGTGGGGCCAGAACACTAGAAGCCCTCCCACTGTTGCCCCCCCCAAGCACCAAGAAGACAGAGCATCACTTGCCCCAGAGTCCCTTATCTATACCTTGTGGCTAATAGCCACTGATGGACCTCTGCTCCATATGCTTATCTAATTCCCTTTTGAAGCCGTCCATGCTTGTAGACTTGATGGCACTTTACATACACACATATCTATACCCTGACCTCAAGGGTCCAGTTTAGCCCTGTCTTGTCAGATCTTGGGGATCTCGGAAGCTAAGCAGGCTCAACCCAGGTTAGTACTTGGATGGGAGACCACCAAGGAAGAGGGGGGGTTGTTACACAGAGAAAGGCCATGTGGGCAACCACCTCTGGTCTTCTCTTGCCTGGAACTCCTCATGGACAGCATGGCCGTGAGTCAGTTGCAACTCAGCAGCACCTTCTACATTCTTTTTTCTGCTGAATGAAGTGAACACTTCTCATTCTTAAATAGCTCCCTAGTTCAGGACAAGTCAGATGTGCTTCTTCAAAAGCTTAGCACAACGGTTTTTCATCTTTTTTCTTTTTTAAACCCACTATGGAAAGTAAACGGAGGCCCCTGCCACACGGGGGGGGGGGGGGAACGGGCTTTTTAAACC
>NW_015169818.1:40870-46843 GCF_001447785.1 Gekko japonicus | reverse complement strand
AAAGAAACGGGGGCCCCCCCCCCGGGGGGGGGGGGGGGGAAACGGCTTTTTAAAGCTGCACCAAAAGTGACACGCGGTGGCAGGATCAGATAGATCCCCTGAGCCACCGCGCGGTTGCTCCCCGGCACGATTAGATGCCGGGGGGAAGCCACTGCAGGGAGAGCGAGGCAGCCAAACTGCGCATGTGTGCACGTGCGCAGTTTGGCCGGGAGCCTCGATTGCTCCTTCAGATGGGCACGCCGGCGATCTCATGGCCACACTTCCTGCGCCGTTCCAGGTTGGTGCTACCTTTTACTTGGTTGTTTTTTTTTGGCAGCGGGTTTTAGGCCGGAAGGGACGGATCGGGGATGGGTGCACACTGATTCCCAGATGTTGTGGTGTGCTCGCACCCATTTGCTGCGCCCCCGATCCATCCCTCTTCCGGCCCAAAACCTCCCGTGTGACCGGGGCATGAAGTCACACTAACCTGCACAAGGAGAGCTGAAAGGCAGAATTTGCAGAGGTTTTAACTTTAATAGGAAGCAATTACAAGTGTTCTGAACTAGCTGGCAAGACCCTTGGAAGAAGGATAGCTTTGAGTGTCCTGCTGATGTTTGGGGGGAGAACTAATCCTGCCATCATGTGTACTGATTAATGTCCCGCCTACTCTATCTGCATAGTTGTGCCACCTGTATTGCCCAAAGGACCGAGTCTCCAGTACATTCCGTCTTGTCACAAATGCATTGGCACTAGAATGCCTTATTTATTTATTTATTTATTTATTTATTTATTTATTATTTCGATTTACTACCCCGCTCAAACCCCCTAAGGGGTCTCTGAGCGGCTTACAGATTAACCTTTATACCTAATCTATCGGCACCCTGTGGAGGCACTGGAATTCCCGGGTCAGCTTTTTTCGCCGGCTCGACGTCTCGGCAGTCTCTGGCTCCATTTTTCTTTCGACGGTCTTTCTTGTGGTGCGTCAGCAGGGCCCCTTCGACATGCCTCACACTCTGGTGCGGCTTTCGACTCTGTCCTTCCGGCTCCGCCCCGCCTGCGCTGTCCATGCTCCTCATGTCATCCGACTCCACCTCTTCACCACCGTCTGTTCCGTCTTTTGAGTTGTACCGGGACGCCATCTTCCAGCTGTTTGCCGCTCGCCGCTTCGCTGTTCCACCGGACTCGACACTCCAACAACCCCCCTCAGCGGGGGAGGGTGCTCCCTACCCTCTAAGGTAGGTACCCATTTTATCTACTTGTGCATAGATGTTAATTGGCGCTTTCGAACCGCTGGGTTGACGGGAGCTGGGACGTGGGCCAGTTGCTCTAGTCAAAGAAGCTCAGTGGCCCATCTCGGTGCAGTGGCTTAAGTGACAGATGTGGCAGGCTGGCTCAGAAACCATCAGCCGATGTCCTGTCACAGCAGAGTAGAGGAATAGGGGCCGAACACTCTTCTCAGCTACTTTGACAGGGAGGGAAGGAGAAGAATGACAGGCACAAGGTTCAGATGCTGTCCCTCAAACTGCTAAGCCAGTTTGGTGTAGTGGTTAAGTGCGCAGACTCTAATCTGGGAGAACCGGGTTGGATTCCCCACTCCTCCACTTGCACCTGCTGGATGACCTTGGGCAAGCCATAGTTCTGGCACAGTTGTTCTTGAGAAAGAGCCATTTCTGTCAGAGCTCTCTCAGCTCCGCCTACCTCACAGGCATTGTCCCCTCTAAGCTGAGTTAGTGTGAGCTAGCTCACAGTTTTTTAGCCTCCAGCTCACACATTTCTGTCCTTGCTCAGGAAGGATGGCAAACTAATTTATGCAGCAGCCAAATACCTTGCTCGCAACTTTAATGCCAGTAGCTCACAAACAGTGTTCCCTCTAAGCTGAGTTAGTGTGAGCTAGCTCACAGTTTTTTAGCTTCCATCTCACACATTTTTGCCTCAGCTCAGAAAGGATGGCTCCAGAGCAAACTAATTTATGCAGTAGCCAAATCGTTCACTCACAACTTTAATCCCAGTAGCTCACAAAGTAGAATTTTTGCTCACAAGACTCCGCAGCTTAGAGGGAGCATTGCTCACAGAGTGTCTGTTGTGGGGAGGGGAAGGGGAAGGAGTTTGTAAGCCGCTCTGAGATGCCTTTGGGTAGTGAAGGGTGGGAGATAAATCCAATCTCCTCCTCCTCGTCTTCTTCTTCTTCGATGGTTAACTGAGCCCTATATAAGGTCGACAGTTAGGGTTGCCAATCTTCAGGTGGGGCCAGGAGACCTCTAGCATTTACAACCAATCTCCAGACATCAGAGAGTTCCGCTGGAGCAAATGGCTGCTTTGGAAGGTGGGATCTGTAGTGGCATATCCCACTGAGGTCCCTCCCCTTCCAAGGATCCATGCCTAAAATATATATATCCAGGAATCTCAAAACCTGGAGCTGACAACTCTACACAATTTTCAAGAAGCCCACTGGCAGATTCTAGTCTCTGCGTGGAGGGAGGAATAGAATGGGGAAACCTATCCCAACCAAGGTGAATGAGAAAAATTTGGACCTGCCTCCTAAAACTGGATGAGAGGACACCTTCCCTACAAAGAGAGGGAAAAAATGAAATGGATTCTACCACACTGAGAACTTTCAAAAGGATTTTGTTTCGGTTCAAATGAGGAGTACGGCCGAAAACAGTCGGCTATCATTGACATACAGACGTCCTCATTATTACTCAGATTGGACCTTTGGTTGAAATGTAGTCTATGCCTTTGAATAAATAAATCATACGCATAAATATTACATAGGGGGAAAAAGCTAGCATCGGGGAAAAAGTGAAACCAGCATCGTCTTCCCACCAACTTCGCCCTGAATAAATCACTCGCTAGCGACTCTGGGTTGGCTCATTAACTTTCAAAATGTGCAAACTTTAGCTCTTAGCAGACCATGAGAAGAGCACAGTTTTGGACTGGCTTCAAGCCCAAGAGGTGATGAGCTCTCTTTAGTAATGCTGGATTACAAAGAGCAACATCAGTAAATTCAGACTTACTCGGCCATTTTTGTTTTTGTCTTTTTAAAAGCAGTACCCATAATTTTAAGGAAGTCAAGTTGATAGGTAAAAGATAAGGGGTTGGATCCAATGGATTCATTCTGATAATGGTAGCATCTTCCTTCACTGCAGGGTGCCTTTCCCCCAAACAGTAGCCCATGGTTCTCAACTTTTTTGAGTGTGTGGGCACCATTGGTATCCTGACACTAGGTGTTGGGCGCAACCACAAAATGGCCGCCATGGAAGGAAACCTAAGTGCAGAGGACAAGAGACGTAATTAGAGAGAGAGAGAGAGAGAGAGAGAGAGAGAGATACAATGAAAGAAGAGTGAGAGAGAATAAAATTAACACCGTGGTAGTCACTGCCACTGAAACAATGTTAATTTCCTCCCCCAATCAGATCGCCAATGGCCACTCAGAAGTTCTACTCGGCAGGAAGACCACCTGACCCCACTCACTTTCTAAAAACACCTGGGTACAAGAATGGGTATCCTTGCAATAGTTTCTTCTGCTAAGACCCTCTTGTGTCCACAGAAGGCATCTGGCACCTGAAGAAGGTGCTACCACTAGCAGAATGAATCCACCGGATTCAGCCCAAAGACCTGTGGTAGTTGTACAGGTTATTTTGTACCAGAATGCATGGCCATAACAGCTTTCATACCATGCATGCAGAAACCCTACGCCGATGTCAACCAATGTACAATCTAAACTGAGTGCTGCTGTACTAACACAGCAAAAAGAGAATATACAAATACTGGTGCTGGCAGTCAAAGATCAGAAAACATGACAAAAACTGTGTACCAACAATATTTAACAAAACAGAACTTTATATGCTGAATAAAGAATGAAGAAACAAACCATATGTCTAATGGTGAATCCTATGACAGTAAGGAGGACATCTTGAACGTACATTCACAATTGTGTAAATAACTAACAAAGGAATGGTGCAAAAAGTTAAATAAGGCTGTGGTCACACGGAGCATTAGCCACGCTACAGAGATGGAAGATAGGCAGATTTTCCGGGCGCGATCACACCGCAACATATGAGAAGCGTAGAGCTCCCGTGACTAACCCGAGGCTTCCCGCCGAAGATGCAGCGTAAAAAAACTAGCATCTCCGAGGTACTAGTTTCCGGAAACCGCGGGGCAAGGGCAGGCGTCTGATTGCGTTTCCGGTGGTAGTTCGTGGCATCCGGCACCCGCCCATGTCCCATCGCAAAAAGGTTTGTTTTTTTTCCAAATCTCCACGGGATGTGCACATGCACCCAACGGTGCGTGCGCACACTTCAGTTTAAAAAAACCCACAACCCCGTTTACCACAGCAGCGGCGCCTAGCCATTGCTGCTGTGATCGCTCCATGCCGCTTCTTTGCCGCGCCGCAGGATTGTCGTGTGATCGGCACCTCCCCCCGAACCACGGGACGTCGGCGGGACGTGTGATCCGGCGGCCACGCGTTAGTTTGCTCCGGGGCAAACAGCCATGCTCCCCCCCCCGCATTTTCCAGCCCGTGTGACCACGACCTAAATGTACAAATTGTTGCTCCAGAAGGGTGGTTCCAAATGAGCAGATCTTGAAGGTTTTCTAACGAGCGTGCTAGCTAACGGCTGTCTCCTTTCACGCTGAAGCTCTTTCAAAGAAGAACCAACATTCCAAAATTCAAGAGGGAACATTCCACACATTTTCTGTATCATTCTGTCTCCGTGCAGAAGATCCTTTGGCTGCTGCCTACCTGCTTCCAGGTACAATTCGGCATGCTGGGCTCACCTTATGAAGCCCTTCATGACCCATATGCCTGAAGGACCTCTTGCATCGATGTGAACCTGTGTCCTCATTAAGCTCTTTTGACTTTCTCTGCATCCCCCTAGGACAGTTTCTTTAACTGCTGCTCGCTTTCGGTTACCATCCAAATTCTACAGCATCGCTTCCAGGGCTATTTTTGGGCAGGAACGCACAGGAACGGAGTTCCGGCTGGCTCCCAAGTTGGACATGCCCAGCAGGAACTCATTAGCATAATAGGCCACACCCAACAGCAGAAACGCATTAGAATTGGCTACATTAGGGGTGTCTGGCCTGACATACAAAGGAGTTCCTGCTAAAAAAAAAGCCCTGGTTTTGACCACAAACAAGGTCAAGAGAATAAGAAACAAAAGGTGGGTGTGACTGGATGACCACACTTCTGGTAACATGGGTGTGTGGCCTAATATGCTAATGAGCTGTGCTGTCAGGGCTGTGGTCTAATATGCTAATGAGTTTCTGCTGTTGGGTGTGGCCTATGCTACTGAGTAGTTCCCGCTGGGCTTTCTACAAAAAGAGCCCTGATCGCTTCTACAAAGCAGCGCAGAGGAGTCCTCCTTTATTACATCTCAGGAAGACACACGAGACACACCTTTTCCATAGGTGGTGGTGGTAGAAGTGCCCATCAAGTCACAAACGACTTATGGAGACCCTTTGGGGCTTTCGAGGCAAGAGATGTTCAGAGGTGGTTTGCCATTGCCTGATTCTGTGTAGCACCCCCGGACTCCCTTAGAGTTCTCCTATCCAAGTACTGACCAGAGCTGACCCTGCGTAGCTTCTGAGACCAGGTGAGATCAGGCTTGCCAGGGCTCTCCAGGTCAGGGTAATTTTCCAAATGACCTTCGTATTATTTGCAAGCTTGGAGTGCCTTTCATGTAGAGGACTTCACAGGCTCCAGTTTTTGCACCGTGGGAAGAGGATAGGCCAGGAAAAAAATACATGCATATGACCCACTCGTCTGCAAAATGGGAACACTCTCTCAATCTTGCACTCAACTACATCCTTCACGCCGGTATTAAGTAGAGGTTTGTGACTGTAGTTATGGGGGCAAGAGCCTTATGAGCAAACATTTCATAGCACTCGATCATTAATTTCTACTGAATATCGAACAAAGAGCTCTGTGAGTGATCGACACAATCAGCGCCAATGAGTAAATGATGGTCTCAAAATTATGTGGAAGCTGAAGAG
>NW_015169818.1:32089-40855 GCF_001447785.1 Gekko japonicus | reverse complement strand
GTAAGGGGAATGATTTAGTGCCGTCTCATTACTCGGCTGTCACTTCAATAGCCTCACAACTTCTCTCCCCCCCCGCCTTGCTTCGATTCCACAAGAAGTTTAGCAAGTACTGTCCAACGAAAGAAAATCAGTGAATGTGTTACAAGATGGAGTGATATTTTCCAGTAAGTGCCTTATAAGGCCAGCTTCCCCTCTAATAAATGACCATCTGCCTATGGAGCATAATGGTGAAGGATAAAGCCCTTGGCATATGGTTTAATTGGCACACTGAATCTGTATCAGGCAAAACGAATTGCTTCAATTTTGCCATCCGGAGGTAGAACCATTAACTATTCTGTGGCCTGACTTCTAACCCAGCCATTATGGAACTATTTCTGTCCATCAAGGGTAAGCCACTTTGACGTCTGAATACAGTGGCAATCAACTTATAACATGACCCTAAGCATACACACCTATGCTCATCTCACAGAGTTCACCTGGGACTGACTCCATAGAAAGTATTATTTTTTTAAAAAAATATATATTTTAAATATGTTTTTAGAATACACAAAGATGAGAAAGGGGAAAGGGGAAGGGGCAGGGGAAGGAACAAAAGTAATAAGACTTCTGCATATAACTTTTTCTTACTTACCATTCCATATTATACAGAGATAGACTGTGAGGTTTTAAAAGTTCATAAAAGCTTCTTGATATTATGATATTAGGACGTTTATATCTTTATATTTCTCTCCTGTCCAGTTATAGAATGGAGTCCATAATCCAACAAAATCTTCCATTTGCCCTTTAAACATCAAAGTCAATTTGTCCATTTCTGCACTTTCCATAATCTTCACTATTAGGTCATATTCAGAAGGTATTGATGGAAGATTCCAATGGGATGCAAATAAAATTCTAGCTGCTGTTACTACATGAATTATAATTTTTTTTTGTTTTTTAACAAAGTCCTCTGGTGTACAATTCAATAAAAACTATTCTGCTCGAAAAGGTATTGAAATCTGTAGAACTGTCTGAATAAATGTACCATAACCCAAAACTTACGCACTATAGCACATAGCCACCACATATGGTAAAACGTACCCATGTATTTTTTTTTACACTTCCAGCAATTATTCAGCATATTTTTGTACATTTTAGCTAATCTGTCTGGAAAGTATTCTTTCCCATCTAGAAAGTATTCTTAAGACCTCAGTATTGGTTGCATCTGTGAGTTGTCAGGGCCAAAAGAAATGAAGAGTACCTCCAATGACGCAGAAGATAAAATTTAATCCAACATATCACCCAAAATGTTAAATGTGCTTTTCAATATGTGTGTGTAAAATGCCTTCAAGTCATAGCTGATCCAGGGCAACCTCACAGGGTTCTCCAGGCAAGAGATTTTCAGAGGTGGTTGGCCATTGCCTGACTCTGAGTAGCAACCCTGGACTTCTTTGGTGGTCTCCCATCCAAATAGTAACCATGGCCAACCCTGCTTAGCTTCTGAGATCTGATGAGATCGGGCTTGCTGGGCCATCCAGGTCAGGTCGATTTTCAATACACCTCTCACAAGAAGAAAACGTAAGATGTGCAAGGAAACGGAAACTAAACCCTGATTCACACGTGCAAGAGGACATGGAACCATGTACACAACCTCTTGCACAAGATGAAGCAGAGGAGGCACTGTATGGACCTGCCTAGCTCTTGGATCAAGCTTTTGTACAGCCGTACTTGTGACTTTCTTTTTTTCCCTGCTCCCTTTCTTTGAATAACAACCCATATTGTTTTAACCTCCACGTCCTGTTTTGGTTGTTACATTCCACTTCTCAAGTTTTGCTCATGGCATTCAAAGCTTTTGCTAAACCAACAGGCATTGGGGTTTTTCCATTACAAAAAAGTAAACAAAATATAAAGTCTTTACAACCCATTTTGGAGTTTCCCTTATACATTTTTCTTTATCCATCTGGACTCCCGAAAAGATCGCTAAATGTTATAAAAATATGTCAGGGAATTGTTGGGAGACGTAAAAAAAAAAACCTGGGGTCATACCATCACATGTGGTGGAGGTATGAAAAGATAAGCAAATTTTGGAAAACTATAAAACAAGTAATATTGGAAATAACTGAAATAGATTTAAAGCTAGAACTGGAAATATACTTACTTAATATGTTATCAGATGGGATAAACTATAACGATTAATGTCTGATACTATATATATTGACTATGTCTAGAATACTTATAGCGAAATGCTGGAAATCTGATAGAATACCAAATAGAGAAGAATTAGCTATGACATTTTTGGAAATAAAAGAAATGGATAAGATAAATATGATATTAGCAGGAAAATAAAATATATTCAAAAAAAGATGGCAAAAAATAGGCATTGGGTTCTGATGGGCAAGATTTGGCGAAACCTGAAATGATTCTCCACTACGGTTAGTCAACGCTTCTCCACTATGGTTAGTACGATCTTTGGGAGATTCATTCCACTGCCATGTGAGAGACAGATCAACGATGCATTAGTATCATCCGCATATGAAGTTTACCCCCATGCAGCTAACAACTGTCGGCTGCCCGAGATTGCCGCGGCAATCCGTTCAGTCAGTTGCCTCGGGCAAGATGGTTCCTGACAGCACCTGACCAAGCAGGGGTGTGCTTTTCATGGGATTAAGCCAAAATGAATTAGAATTAAGAGTCTACTCGAAACCGCTGGTTGTAATGTTGCACTCCGATAGTACTGTCCAGTGTACTGCTGATGTTTTCTATCTTCCTCTCATGTTAACAGCACGATCCAAAAGCACACTGACTTTAATGGGCTTGGGAGGGTATGCCCACTGTTGAGGACTGGGCTGTCCATCTGCTAATATCATCTCCCTTATAAATAAAAGCCGAATGGTGGTGGCACTTCTCTAGAACATTCCACATGCTCCAAAATCAGTTCGCTCTCTGATCTGTCATTCAGAGGGTCTCCCTATCCACTGGCTGCTTTGCCTGAGTCCTGCCGCCAACATTCTAAACTTGTTGCTTTTCCTCTCCCCCCCCCATAGCCAGTCAGAACACAGAGGTTATTTGCATATGCAGCCTCATTGGCCTCTGCCTCGGAACACAGAGGTTGTTTGCATATGCAACTTGATTGGCTTTTGCCTCTAACGTTCTAAACAGTTTTGTGTTCTGAGGTAAAATGTGTCCAATCTCCAGGTGAGGGCTGGAGATCACTCAGAATTACAACTGCTTTCCAGATGGCAGAGATCAGTTCCCCTGGAGAAAATGGTGGGCTCTGTATCCTTATATGCTGCTGAGGTGGCCCCCGTATGACAGCCAATGTGACATAGCAGTCAGGGCTTCAGAGCACGGGAGAGGCTGCAGGTGTGTGGAGGGTGAAAAGCTGAAGAGTGAGGGGGAAATAAAGGTAGGTTGATGGTTGGCTGGTAAGGAGATAGGGTTGCCAACTACAGGTGTGAAATTCCTGGAGAGGTGAGGGATGGAGCCTGGAGAGGGTGAGGTTTCAGGAGGCGTGGGACCTCAGACAGGTACAAAGCCATAGACTCCACCCTCCAAACCAACTATTCCCTTCTGGGGAACCATTGTTGCCAATCCCCACGTGAGGGCTGGAGATCACTCAAAATTACTACTGTTCTTTAGGTAGCAGAGATCAGTTCCTCTGGAGAAAATGGTGGACTCAGTGTCATTATACCCTGCTGAGGTCGCCACAGCAAATTGACACTGAGTGTCCAAGGCCAGGGCACCCACCCAGAGTCTCTTTCTAGAGGTCATTGTATTTATTTCCACAACAGGCCTTTTTCCTAGTATAAAATAAAGCCAAAGGTATTTTTTCCTCTCTCCGGTTCATCAGAAGTTTTCTTATACTTAAAATTTTTAACTAGCATTCAGAATCACCTCCAATAGTTGGGTATGGAATTGTGTTGCCATTGCGGCTACAGAAAATCACCTTTAAACACAGTAGCAGAGGGTTACTGCTTTTGACCTCTTTGCCGGTAACCAATATTACAATGAAATTGGATATGGGTAGGCTCATTTCAGATGCAACACCAAGTCATGGTTTATATTAACTCTGGGTACCCAGGGTACTGCTCATAGATAGTCACTCAGATCTTGGCCTGATTTCGCACTAGAGCTGCCTTGCTGTTGCACTGCCATTTGTTCTGGTTCTATTGGTCAATTTCACACCTGAAGCTGCGGGGCTGATTTTGACCCACGGCTTCGCCCGATTTCCTCCGCAGTTTCGTTGATCCTCAAAAAACAGGATCACGAAACTGCGGGGGAAATCGGGCGAAGCTGCAGGTCAAAATCAGCCCCGCGGCTTCGGGTGTGAAATTGACCAATAGAACCGGGGCAAACGGCGGTGCAACAGCGAGGCAGCTCTAGTGCGAAATCAGCCTTGGTTTTCCTGGGCAGATATTTGCTTCACTTCCTTCTCTCTGTGACCTAGGAGGGCATCACCAGGGAACAAGCCGGGATTCAACCAGGATTAAGCCCAGATGTCTACATTCAGGCATCAAACAGAACTGTAGTCAAGACTAGGTGTGGTCAATAAACCAACTTTAGATCCTGGATTGATGGAGCACAGCTAACCATGGTTAGTGAAATAGTTCACATTCAGAGAATCACATTAAGCACCGGCTTGGACATGGACCTAATTTTCTGCTAACAGAAGGGAGCTGTAATTTTTGCCAGTTCCCCCATCCTGTAGCAGGCCCCCAACATGCCCCTCGTGCCATTTCTGAGGGTCCCCTTTGTGGTGGCCTCGGTCCAGTAAATTATGCAGGAATCCTTGTTCTGTGATTAACAATACTTTCTCCTGAAGCTCTTCAGCCTGATCTTTTCAAGGAACATTATTCTCATGCTCTCTCTTTTAAAAGCAATTTTTTTTCCAATGAGATCAATGGGCCACAGTGGAAGGGGGAGGAATGTTTTGTTCTGCTGACAGAATATGTTGGATCCAGACTAAATTATATATTCAGAGTATTTCTATATAATAATATACAACAACAACCTTTTGTGGGCCCTAAAAGGTGGGGCTGAGAGAGCTCTGAGAGAATTGCTGTTGAGAGAACAGCTCCGAGAAAACTGTGGCTTGCCCAAGGCCACACCAGCAGCTGCCTGTGGAGAGGTGGGGAATCAAACCCAGTTCTCCCAGATTAGAGTTCACGCTCCTAACCACTACACCAAACTGGCTCTCAAGACAAGCACTACCTGGGTTGTCACTCCATCATTACCTTTACTGTTACAAATTCTTGTCCCATAATGACAAAAAAAAAAGATTTGTCACCCAAACTGGGTCTCCCAGTGTGCCAAAGCCCATCAAATTAATGCCCAGTCTGTGAAATACAGTGACAGTCCAGCATGTGCAAGGCTAGCAAATGAATTTATTCTGTTTTGCAGCCGATTTACATCGAGTCATACACCTGAAAAATGATTCTGTTAAAAGAAGCAATTGAGTATGCAGCCAGTCTATGAACAGTTTTCCATTGCATTTGTCACCGCGATAAATTACAAATAATAGATCTCTCCCAGATCCCAATATTCCCACAACACTCAGCATGAAACTTGAACTGCAACATTTTATGATGTCGAAAGTTATTCCAGATAAACAGCAAGCCTTCTAATTGCCTCGCCTCCCCTAGCAGACTCGGTAATTACTTTTTGTTCCATATGGTGACAAGCCGAGCACTTTCTGTTTGTTTGGATACATACAGTTTGATCTCCTTGTACTCAAACGGCAATCTTTCTAACACTTCTCCTTAAAAAGAACAACATCAACAATCTGAATGATATTCACAAGTGTATTTTCTCAACTGACCATCAAACATTTAGCACCCACCTGTGTCTCCGGAGACTCTTAGATTGCTAAATTGGCTTCAATTCGCTGAAACCACTGGATTTAAATCCACAGCAATCCTGTTAACCCTGTGAATAGCCAAGCTTAGTGCGAGCTCCTCAGAGCTCGGAAGGTAAGCAGGGTCAGCCACAGTTAGTACTTGAATGGGAGACCACCAAGGAAGACTAGGAAGGCAATGGAAGACCACCTCTGCTCACCTCTTGCCTTGAAGACTCCATAGCCATGGGGGTGTCACGAGACAGTTGTGGCTTGAAGGAACACAAATAGTACCAGCAGGCTCAGTAGCTATGGCTGGCCCCATCGTGCCTGAGTGTGGGAGCTAAGCGGGGTCAGTACTTGGCTGCAGGGCCACTTTGGTCCTTTCCGCACTAGACCTTAAATCCTGGTTCCCCCCTCTCCCTGAACTTACATTCTACACGATACTCAAGTTCACCCCTGTAATTATCTTGGGGTATTTTGGGGTATGTGGTATGACTGCGTTGGTATAGAGATTAATATAATTGTACTTTCAAAGCCTAAAGGCATGAAAATAAAATATTAGTACTACTTTTTTTTCCTTATTTAAGAAAAAAAAAAAACAGTTTTGTGGGCCCTAAAAGTTTTTTTAGCACAAGGTACTTAGAAGAGAAGAAGAGATTGGATTTATACCCCGCCCTTCACTACCCAAAGGAGTCTCAGAGAGGCTTACAAACTCATTTCCCTTCCTCTCCCCACAACAGACACTCTGTGAGGTAGGTGGGGGTGAGAGAGCTCTGACAGAAACTGCACCAAACTGGTTCTCATGGGCTCTCGTATGCCTTCGTGGGCCCCTCCCACCATAATAATATCAATATTTAAAATTATTTTATATAATTTTAAATACTTCAACATTTTTGTTCTGTTTTAGGCAAAATTTAATAGATTTTGTGGGCCTTAAACCATTTCATTTTTTTTCCTGATGGAAGAAAGGAACTGAAACATTTTCTTTGACCCTAAAAGTACATTTCCCCCCCTTCTGATTTTAAAAGAAAGTAAAACATTTTTGTGGGCCCCTTAAAGCATTGTGGGCCCTAGCCACTGTGTTTACTGTACTTAATGGATAAGTCAGCCCTGCTTGGATGGGGAGACCACCAAGAAAGACTGAGATTGTTAGACAGAGGAACGCAAGGGCAAACCACTTCTGCTGATATCTCTGTCATCTGCCACCTCTGCCATCTTTTGTTTTATTGGTTTTATCACTTTTATTGTTTTATTAATCTTGTTTTGTAAGCTGACCTGAGCCCACTCGTGGGATATAGCGGGATACAACTTAAATTCTTCTTCTACTTCATCATCATCATCATCATCATCATCATCATCATCCTCTACTTCATCATCATCATCATCATCATCATCATCATCATCATCATCATCATCATCATCATCATCTTGCCTGTTACATGGATGGGGTCACCAAAAGTTGGCCATTACTCAAGGGCACATTCTTCTTTTTCTAATATAAAAGTGTCTAGAAGAGAAAATCTAGAGTACTGATAAGATTGATACATATGCTACTGTTTTAAAGCCATGATTTGCGACCAGTTGCTGTCTGTACTGAACCCTGACTAGTATTTTAAAAAGACTTAGGATAATGCAATCCAAGGCTTTTCATACAAGCATTTTTTAATCTATACTCATAGGTATTCCTGCCAACCTAGCAGTTCGAAAGCAAGAAATTGCAAGTAGATAAATAGGTACCACTTCGGTGGGAAGGTAACAGCGTTCTGTGCGCCTTGGTGTTTAGTCATGCCGGCCACATGGCCACGGAAAATGTCTTCGGACAGCGCTGGCTCTTTGGCTTTGAAACGGAGATGAGCACCGCAACCCTAGAGTCGGACTCGACTGGCCT
Organism: Gekko japonicus; assembly: GCF_001447785.1. Lineage (NCBI taxonomy): Eukaryota > Metazoa > Chordata > Lepidosauria > Squamata > Gekkonidae > Gekko > Gekko japonicus. The sequence continues at coordinate 33,155 of NW_015169818.1, read as the reverse complement.
TCAAGCAAGGGTACCTTTACATTTACCTTTACATAGGTATTTCAACAGTGGAAGAGCAGTGGTCCTCCACATTGACAAAAGCGGGACTTGCTTCCAAACCTGATGCATTTTTCAAGACCAACTTGCCGCATAACTCCATACAACTTTCCCGCTCCCGCACAGAAAATATTGGAACCTCAAAAATGGTTTTGTTTTGTAGACTGGATCCAGCCCAACATTTGAATTAGCACTAGAGATCTTGTGCGAGCGGGAGCACAACCCACAAAAGACCATGGTAGCTGCTTACGTTACATCAGACGAAGAAGAAGAAAAAGAGATTGGATTTATACCGCGCCCTTCACTACCCAAAGGTGTCTCAGAGCGGCTTACAAACTCCTTTCCCTTCCCACAACAGACACCCTGTGAGGTAGGTGGGGCTGAGAGAACTCTTGACAGAAACTGCTCTTTTTCAAGAACAGCTGTGCCAGAGTTATGGCTTGCCCAAGGTCATCCAGCCAGGTGCAAGTGGAGGAGTGGGGAATCAAACCCGGTTCTCCCAGATTAGAGTCCGCGCACTTAAGCACTACACCAAACTGGCTCGTATTGCATTCCTCAGTTGCGTTTCTGCTTGTGCAAGTTTTGGCACAACCGATTTCTGAGAGCTGTAACAGATAGGGAGGCAAGCAGGAGGTATCGCATAAGATGGTGCACAAGCGGAACTACACTAAGACCGCTTCTGTTTCTGCACAGCTGGATCCAAGCCTGCTGTTTCACCTGGGTAAAAGATGCAGCATGACAGAGAACCTGTGCATTCTGCAGGCAAGCCCAAATTTGCTATGCCTCATTTCCCAGCTTGCCCTGTTCCATTCCCCCCCCCCTTCCTGGCTCTGCAACCCACCTTTGAAACAAAACAAAACAAAACTGGGACTCACTTTTAGGTCCCCATCCACAGCGTGGGAACTACTGTGGTAGATTCTTGAAGGACATCTGGAGTGTGGGGGGGACTAGAACAGCAGTCACTCCAGTTTTCCCTCTGCCCATACATGGAATGAAATAGCTACAGCCAGACGCAGAAGCCATTCCACTC
>NW_015169818.1:31620-32010 GCF_001447785.1 Gekko japonicus | reverse complement strand
AAGCAATCAAAGCATCAAACCCACTCTAAGCAAACGCGTTTCGCCACCCCATTATTCACGGTGCCTCCCAGCTAAATTCTCGCTCGACGCAAGCTTGACCAAACTCTGGCCCCCTCTCTCGCATCATCGGATGCCCCCTTCACATTACGTGCTCACCGGGGCAACATTCAGAAGGGAGGCGCTCCAACCACAGAACCAATCCAAAGCACAAGCGGCGGGGTGATTTTTGTGCATGTGTGCACGTGTGGGAGCCAGCCTGATTATAGTGACACTAATTGGTGGGAAACTTGACAAGGGATAGAGATAACGGAGTTGTCTTTGCAGAGAGCAGAGCTCGTTTGCCTGTATCCCTTTCCATGCCAATCACAGGCGCAGGAGTGAAATCCTGCT
>NW_015169818.1:19148-31605 GCF_001447785.1 Gekko japonicus | reverse complement strand
CTGCTGAACTGGGCTTGCTGAATTAAGCCATTCAGCAAGGAAACAAGGAGCTTAATTTTGTTTCCCTGCATCTTTTTTCCTACTGCCAAAGAAAAAGGTCCCATTGTCCTTGCTGGAGGCTTCCCTTTTTACGCCTCCGGGGGTCTCTGCCAACTTAATTGTGAAATCGCCCAGCGTACCCAAGTGGGGGGGGGGGGGAGGAGAGAGAGAATCTCATGGCTGTTTTCTTCACCTCCCGTTTTTGTGGCACTGGCGTTTGAGTCTAATAAGCATCAGTAAGCAGCCACTTAAAAGTTTACCCAACAAAGCAAGAGCGCCGGAAAGTATAATTTTAATGGGCTGAAAGCAAGCTGCCTGAGCACGCATCCCAGAAAAGTACATTTGGTTCCAAACGCATCACAGACGCCGGACTTCAAGGAGGAAACCGCATTGGAAACAATGCCATAAGCGTGCATTGCTAGAGATGAATGGCTTCGGTGGGGATGAGGCAAACACACCAGTGGAAGGGATCTAGTTATGACTGCACATTAGGAACAGTTTTTCTACTGATTGCACAGCTTTTGCCGCTTTGGAAAAGCCTGTCGTTCCTCTCCCTCCCTTTCCCCCTACATTCTGGCTGCAGGAAAACCACCAGTAGAGTTCAGCCTTGTGCTGACCTAGACAGCTCAGGCTAGCACAGTCTCATAAGATCCTGGAAGCTAAGCAGTGCTGGCCCTGGTCAATATTTGGAAGTCCAGGGTTGTTACGCAAAGGCAGGCAGTGACCAACCACCTCTAGATGCCTCTTGCCTTGCAAACCCTGCGGGGTTGCCGTACGTCAGTTGTGACTTGAAGGCAAAAAGAAAAAAGAAAAGAAGTGAGGGGGCTCCATTTCGTACAATCTCTGCCTCCCCTTCCTGGGCTCCCTTAAGAACATAAGAAGAGCCCTCCTGGATCAGACCAATGGTCCAACTGAGACAGCCTTACACAATGGCCAACCGGTTCCTCTGTTCCTCCAAAGAATAGGGCATAGAGGCTGAGGCCTTCAGGACAGGTTCCATGAACAGCTAAACTGGAGAAATCCTGCATTTGTTTATGTAGTTCAGTTTATATATCCTGTCTCTTCCCAAGGCTTTAGGGTGGGCAACAGCCGTTCGACACAAAATACCCATAACAGAAACAACATCACTAATTCCACATCACTCCATCTTTGGTCCATCTGCACAGGCTCCCAATTTCATTCCCAATTCAAGGTGCTGGTGTTGACCATGAAAGTCGACGGCTTGGGACCGGCATATCTTATGGTCCGCCTACTCCAATATGAACCTAACCGATCACTGTGCTCATCATCAGAGGACCCACTTTCTAAGACTGGACAAGGGGTCCCCAATGTGGATGCCACGGTGCCTGCTCCAGGGGCCCTTGTGGGTTGTTTTGCTTTAAATAGGCACACCCCCTTCTTCATATGTCAACAGAAGGCTGTCTCCTTCCATTACCAGGGTTAATAACAACTGAAAGAAGGAGATATTTCCATTGGGGTATGGTTGTATTTTAGTGCTTTTGTGTGCAATCACACAGCCGAGGCTGATATCTCAGAAATACTGTCATCCAGGGGTCATTTTGTAGAAAAAGAGGTGCAGGAGCGCATTAGCATAACTCATCAGCATACCTTATTTGCATATGCCACACCCCCTGACATCACCAGAAGTGAGTCAGAAGGCAACACCCACCGCTCCGGCTCCACTGGACTGTTTTGGATTGCTAGCTATGGGGGGGGGGGGGGAACGTGAAGAGCTTGTACCTAAATAAAACTTGGTCTTAAAGGTGCTACTGGACTGTTTTGGACCGGGGAGCCAGGGGGAGCTCTGCAACTTACCTGACTGCTTCTTGCTCTGACTGAGAGCTGCTGGGAGCAGGGGGTGGGGCTTGTTGCATGTGCCCACCTCCTGGGTTCTATACTGCTGGAGCTCCGCTCCTGTGCGCTCCTGCAGGAAATGACCACTGCTGCCATCCCTATCATGCCCATAATGGTGGAAGAGATCTAATGAGCTTGCTTTAGTTTCTGGTCCCCTTCTCCTAGTGCTTGTCTTCCAGAAGGTAAAAGCAAGCAGCATACTTGTCTCTTTTCCCTGCAGGTATACTGCTGTGCTTGTCCATCATCAGCAAAGCATATGAGCTGCCCACTGGAAACGAAAAGACTGAGTTTCTGCCTGCATCACTCTCCAGTACAGCTGTCCTATCTGCCTGCCAGCAATTACAAGCAGTGCTTTACCCCTCACTGCACAGGAGGCAGATACAACCCTAAGCAATTAAGCAGGGGGCATGTTTATATAGAACCAGAAGGTTTTCCCCAATGAGTGATAGTGCAGTAATTGGTGAAAAACAGAAGACAGTGAACATGAATTGGAATTACACCAGTTTGGTGTAGTGGTTAAGTGCGCGGACTCTAATCTGGGAGAACCGGTTTTGATTCCCCACTCCTCCACTTGCACCTGGCTGGATGACCTTGGGCAAGCCGTAGTTCTGATAAGAGCTGTCCTTGGAAAAAAGAGCAGTTTCTGTCAGAGCTCTCTCAGCCCCACCTACCTCACAGGGTGTCTGTTGTGGGGAGGAGAAGGGGAAGGAGTTTGTAAGCTGCTCTGAGACACCCTTGGGTAGTGAAGGGCAGGGTATAAATCCAATCTCTTCTCTTCTTCTTCTTCCTCTTCTTCTTCTTCTTCTTCCTCTTCTTCTTCTTCTATCTGGCACGAAAATCAGATAATCTGTCTTTTCCCCTTTATAACACTGTGGGGTCATGGAGGAGGGGTTACTAGCAACAAACCAAAACAAGCAGGTGTTGAAGGATTAATTCCGTTCTCTTCTCTCCTTTTCTTCACCCCTAATCAAGTCTGTGTGCATTTGTAGTTCACATGCACAGACAAAGTCTGATGACCTTTACCATGTTTATATGGACGCTCAGGCAAGATTTGTACTTGATTTTAACATATATAAATTCATGCTTTTCTGCATTTGCCGTGGAATGGGATCCTCTTACTGCAATGTGCCATTTTTTAAAAAAACCCACCCTAAAAGCACCTTTGAACTCACATCTGTAAATAAAACCCAGATTCCAACAAGAAGAACCCAAAAGTGCTACCTTGAGGCAAGCATGTGGACTCAGCACAACAAAACAGGAAACAAATGACCATTTACTGAGCAATAAACCTGACACTACAGAAAAGCACAGATGAAATATGGTTGCATCTTCTGCCGTTTTAGAGCACAGTCAAGTCTAGGAGCATTTTCATATTAGAGACTTTAAGTTGTATTTGAGAAGTTCTCATACTGTTAGACTATTCCATAATTATGTTAAGAAGTGAATGAACATTCTTGCCAGGACAGATAACCCATGCACATAATACCAAGACACTGAAGAAAGGCTATTGTGTGGGGGAAAGTTCCAATATAAGCCATTCACAGCCCCATTCATTGTGCAGGTGGGGGAAGTTAAACTTGTATTGCCGTGTCTTCCCCATGGAAATCAGTGGGACTTTGAAGCTCTTAAAATGTGCTATGGAAGAACATCAGGAAATCTGACCCACACACACACACACACACACAAACAATATGACCCAATTTTGGTTAAACACTACAATGTAATAATTGTATTATTCCTCCAGCAGAATAAAAATGGGTGTTCTAAAGGAAAACTCTAGCAGCTTTATGAAAAATGGTGACAGCAGAGACCTCAGAGCAGAAGTTTGTTCTTATTAAAAGCACTGGGGCTCAGTGTACTTGTCATGATCTGGGCCGTGCCACCAGCAGGCCCATAGCTACATTGAAGCATTCTGGGGCCCGCCCCCCCGACTTCATTACCTACGTCCCACTACTCACCTCTCAGCAGCCCCACAGGCTGGCAGAAAGACTCCCGTGTGTCAATTTCGGCAGTACCAGCGGATTGGGGAGTCTTTCCACCAGCTGAATGTCAATTTCGGCCCCATTATATATTGAAGTCAATGGCCAAAACATATGGTATATTCTAGGGGGCTGGAGGGGAGGTGGTTTGAGGGAGAGGCTCCAAACCTGCAGGGTAGCTGCTGGAGCCTCCCCCCAAGATACCCACCATGTTTCAAGAACATTGGACCAGTGTGTCCAATTCTACAGGGCCCCAAACAGATTGCTGCCATCCCCTCCATTGTTCTCTAAGGTGGGAAACAAGTAACGTTTTTCCCCATGATAGAGAACAATTGAGGGGATGGGGCAACTTGTTTGGGGGCCCATAGAATTGGACCCCCTGGTCCAATATTCTAGACACTTAGTGGGTATCCTGGGGAGAGGCTCCAGCAGCTACCCTGTGACTTTGGAGCCTCTCCCTCAAACCACCTCCCCTCCAGCCCCCAGAATATACCCTATGTTTTTGCCATTGACTTCAATGGCCCATAGGATATACTAGGGTCAATTCAGATCAGAGAATCTGAATCGGCCCATAGCAGCCCGAAGGGGGCCCGAATGGGCCATGTTCAGGGGTGCATTCAGCTCAGATGAACCAAATGCACATCTCTAAGCCACGGCATGAAGCAGTGCAAGGCAGCCAGGCGAGCAGGCTGGCAGGTGAGGTGCGGTCAGGGGGCTGTGGGTCCTGTGGCTGAACCTGCAACTACAGAGATTTCTCCCCTTCTCCGTCCAGTGCAAGACTGCAGACCTCGCTCGTTTGCATGGGCCTGTGCCCTCATCGCCGAGGAAACACAGCACTCCCTCAGCTTCCCCTCCTGGGTTTTTCCTTCATAAGAACATAAGAATATAAGAGATGCCAATGTTGGATCAGGCCAAAGGCCCATCCAGCCCAACACTCTGTGTCACACAGTGGCCAGAAATACCAGTGCCATCAGGAGGTCCACCAGTGGGACCAGGACATTAGAAGCCATCCCACTGTTGACCCCCCCCCCAAGCCCCAAGATGACAGAGCATCCCTTGCCCCAGAGTCCCTATCTATACCTTGTGGCTAATAGCTACTGATGGACCTCTGCTCCATATGCTTATCTAATTCCCTTTTGAAGCCATCCATGCTTGTAGCCATGCTTCATCTCCCGCCTTCTCAGTCCAGCCCATTTGCACCAACGCAGGGCGCACACAAGCCACCAGCGGCAGCAGAGCAGCCATCTCCATCCTGTCTGCTCGCCCACCTCTCCTCCTTTGGCTTGTCTCCCCAGCGGGCCGGGCTGCCACTTCCAAGTCTGAGAAGTGTTGGAGCAGAAAGCCCCCCTGCAGGGCAGTGGGTGGGGGTGTGACGGAGGCAAAGTCACCGTGGAAGCACGAAGTCAGCCAGGAAGAAAGAAATAAGGAACCAAACAGGAGCCCGCCACTTTCACCGTAGTTCCCTGTACTCCACACAGCCAATGCGGTTGCGGGGGGGGAAATGCGAGGCGGAGGGGAACCTCCTCAGGTTACTCGGAATCAATGACTGACCTCCACTTACACCCACCCTCCACAATAGGGGAAATAGCCCTGCTCCTGCCTGTGAGTGTGCGTTCATTTTATTTTATTTTATTTTATCAGTGCCCCCTGACTTATTTAAAGGCCCCCTGAATTAAGAAATCCTGGCTACGGGCCTGGCCACAAGAGGCCTACTAGGCCCAGGGAGCCTGGCTAGCAGTGGGTGAGACTGAGCCTACAACTCCCAGAAGCCCGGGAGAGGTTTTGGAGCCAAAATTGACCAATAGGAAAAGAGGAAGGCTTGGAATAAAAGATCTGGAGCAGCAGGAAAGAAGAAGAAGAGATTGGATTTATACCCTGCCCTTCACTACCCAAAGATGTCTCAGAGCGGCTTACAAACTCCTTTCCCTCTCCCTCCCCACAACAGACAACCTGTGAGGTACGTGGGGCTGAGAGAGCTCTTGACAGAAACTGCTCTTTTTCAAGAACAGCCCTTATCATAACTATTGCTTGCCCAAGGTCATCCAGCAGCTGCAAGTGGAGGAGTGGGGAATCAAACCCGGTTCTCCCAGATTAGAGTCCGCACACTTAACCACTACACCAAACTGGCTCTGAAAAACAGTTCTTCTTCCCAGGAGACAGAGCCAGAAGGAAGGCTGCTGCAGGAAGAAACCCTCATCCTGAGGGAAGGGTGAGTAGTTTAAGGCCACTGCAGATAGTGAGCTAGGGACAGTATATATTTAAACGCGTTAGGGCATTTGATTTCTTTTCTTTTCACCCACTTACTGTTATATTTCTGCACCTTGTTTGTTTGACCTCTTGTAAAAGAAACTATTTTTATTGTTCACTCTGCCTGGTCCTCACGCCTATTATTCGGCCAAAAGGGAGGTCTAAAGGCCTGGGACGGTGCTCTGGGCCTTCTCAGAGGAGCCTGGAACCAGAGTGGTGGCAGCGTCGCATGACACCCCACGTCACGTGACAGTACTACTGACCTCATTATTTTACAAACAACAATTTTGTAGGAGGAAAAGAGGCACTCCCTTGTGGGTATCTATGAGTAGAGGGTAGAAAGTTGTGACATAAAGTTACATGGGGTTATTGTACAATGGCAGAGATGGAGATGAACGTCTGAAACTGGAGATTACTGGTGGGTCTACCAAAAACAAACAAAAAAACCCAAACAAACACCAAGGCTGTGGTCACACACTCTAAATAATCCACTTTCAATCCACTTTCCAATTGGATTTTGCCTATTCACACAGTAAAAATCCAGTTGGAAAGTGCACTGAAAGTGGATTATTTAGTGTGTGCGACCGCAGCCTGTGTCATATTGAAGCAGCACAATCAAATGTGAGACCCAGTATAGTATAGTAGATTAAACAGCAGACTAGGATCTGTGTAGGTTTGCTAGTGCTCTCTGCTGCTCCAAGCAACATTGGGAAAAATAATGGAGTCGCACATGATGTTACATTACCGCCAGTAAAAACCAGGAAGTGAAGGAGACTAGTTCTAGGAATTGCTGGAAATTCTATGGGCTTACCACAGTTACTACAGTTGGGGCAATTCCTAGAGTTGCCCTATACCACTTCCAGATTTTCACTGGAAGAGACATAACAGCACACATGATGTTGCAGTCCCCCACCCCTCTGGGTACCTGCCCCCATACCTCCCTCCCACCAATTGCCAGGCATTGCCTGTCTATCCTAGATATGGAAGATGGAGGTTCAAATCCCCACAATGTCATTAAGATCACTGGATGAACCTGGACCAGTCATACTATCTCATCCTAACTCACCTCACAATACTGTTGTGAGCATAAAACAGGGGAGGGAGAACCACATGTATGAGTCTGAACTCCTTGGAGCTACCAATATTTAATAATAAAATATACCGTCTGCTTGCAATGCCATATATAAGTTATTCCTACTCAAACAGAGGGGGATAGCTACAGTCCAGCTGTTGGAACAAAGGTGCCACCACACCCCTCCTCAGTTTTCTCCTAAATTCCCAGTAAAGCTTAGCTCAGAGGTGGGCTTAAACTTTCCCATCCTTTCTGCTCAGTGCCGGATCCCTAACTAGAAAGCCATTCTGCAAAATCTCACCTCTAACACCATGTAGTATCCCTCTGGGGTTTGTTGTGTAGGAGTAAGCTTGTCCATCCAGATAGCACACAGGAGACTCTGGAAGCTTCAACAATAGGCTTCTTTATTGCTTCCACCAGGGAAGACCCTTACATACACTTGGAACTACCACCTACACACAGGGAACTGGAACTTGAGTGAGGTCCCTCCCACACAGGCCTTGATTTGGGAAATGGAAATCAGTTTGTGAAGGCTCACTTAAAGGCACACACACACGTGTACATCACACACACACACACACCCAATCAGGAGAAAATGAAGAGCTATCAAGACCGGAGTACAAAAATGATTCCTCATAGCCCCTTTACACTATCTAGTTTCTCCTCTTTGCACCAACCTATGCAAGCAAGACAATAAGTATTTTTATGTTATGTAACCCTGAACGCCTTTACCACTATCTCTGGCTATGCCGAAAACCTATCTGTGAGAACTGGGTCAGCTCTAAACAATGAAACCAAAAAAAAGCCCCTCAATTATCTGAGGCAGGGTTTCTTTTGCTTAAAATAAATGGAACACTTGGATTAGAAATCAGCTTTCTGTGTAATACAGTTTTAGGAGGGGGAAAGTCACAGTTCTGGGACACAGCATTTCTTACATAATGAAATGTTCTCCAGAAATACCCATGAATGACATCTCTGTGTCTGTTCTTAAAACTTACTCAAAACAGTATGGAAACTTTAAATGGGAGTTCCTTGTTTCTAATGTTAGCTTTTCCTTGAATTTCCTTCAAGAGATTGAAACTTGGACTATGATAGACCCAAAAAAACTCAGAACACAATCCACATAATACCTTTTATTAGAACTAGCCAAATGACTCATGGCAAATACGTCATTCAGTTGGCCATAATAAAAAGGATTATGTAGTCTGGGGTCTGGGTTTTTGGTTTGGTTTTGTTTGGACCAGCATAGCTGACAATTTCTGAATGGTCTTAATTTGATTTGGCACCAGGGGCAGATTAACCATTAAGAAGACTAGGCACATGCTTAGGTTACCAGGGCCAAAGGGGGCACCAGAAAGTTGGGAAAAGGGTGAAAAGCTTAGTTTGTACAGTATATTGTTATCATATGAATACATTTCTGTATTGCTGCAACCTGCATTGTATATCTGGTCAGACAGGCTAACAACTAAAATGGACTGGGTCAGTGTGGAAAGGAGGGGGACATCAAGATTGGTCAGTGCTTAGGGCACCAGTGAGCCTTAATCTGCCCCTGTTTGGCACCGTGTGCTGCCCAGACTTTAAGGTTGTCAGGTATCCCCGACCATAAGGGGATGGGGGGGTAGGGTTATCAGCTGTGGTGGCTCAAGTGGTTAAGACACTGAACTGCAGGCTGTGGAAGGTCGGTAGTTCGGCAGTTCAAGACCTGAGTGTGCCGCATGATGGAATGAGCTCCCGTCTCTAGTTTCAGCTCCTGCCAACCTTGCAGTTCGAAAGCAAGAAATTGCAAGTAGATAAATAGGTACCACTTCGGTGGGAAGGGAACAGCGTTCCGTGCGCCTCGGGGTTTAGTCATGCCGGCCACATGACCACGGAAACGTCTTCGGACAGCACTGGCTCTTCAGCTTGGAAACGGAGATGAGCACCGCAACCCTAGAGTCGGACTCGACTGGCTTTCGAGCAAGGGAGACCTTTACGTTTACTAGGGTTATCAGATCCGTGTTGGGAAACTCCTGGAGGTTTGGGGGTGGAGCCTGGGGAGGACAGGGACCTCAGTGGGATGCAATGCCATACAGTCCACCCTCCAAAGCATCCACTTTCTCCAGGGGGACTGATCTCGGTTGTCTGGAGACGAGCTGTAATTCCAGGGGATCCCCAGGTCCCACCTGGAGGCTGGCATCTTTGTCTGACCTGGATAGCCCAGACTAGTCCAAACTCCTCAGAACTCAGAAGCTACGCAGAGTTAGTCCTGGACCGATTTCACACAAGAGCTGTGCCGCGGTCGCGCCTCCCTTTGCCCCGCTTTTATTGGTCCATTTCCCACTCAACGCCGCGTGGTCACGTTTTGACCCGCGGCTCCATCTGATTCCCCCCGTGGTTTCGTGATTCTCAAAAAACAGAATCACGAAACCGCGGGGAAAATAGGGCAAAGCCGTGGGTCAAAATGCAGCCACGTGGCTTCCAGTGGGAAATTGACCAATAGAAGCGAGGCAATGGGAGGCGCGGCCGTGGCGCAGTTCTTGTGTGAAATCGGTCCTCGTTAGTTCTTGGAGGAGAGACCACGAAGGATGTCCCAGATTGCTACACAGAAGTAGGCCTTGGCAAACTACCTCTGTTCATCTCTTGCCTTGAAAATCCTACAGGATCACCATGCTGGCCGTGACTTCACAGCATTTTACACACAAGCACACACCCAGTGCCATTCAAAGGGAGAGTCTGGTTAGTGGGCAAGCCGTAGTTCTGATAAGAGCTGTTCTTGAAAAAAGAGCAGTTTCTGTCAAGAGCTCTCTCAGCCCCACCTACCTCACAGGGTGTCTGTTGTGGGGAGGGGAAGGGAGAGGAGTTTGTAAGCCGCTCTGAGACTCCCTTGGGTAGCGAAGGGCGGGGTATAAATCCAATCTCTTCTTCTTCTTTTTCTCCAGCACTTCCCTTACTCACCAAGTGAAGCAACATCTCCCAAAATGTACCTAATGGTCACATTCCGATCCTTCACCAGGGCAGGCAAATTTTGAAACCCGATTTCCCACACCCAGCTGTTCCACTTAAGATCTACTGATGAGCAAGAAGCAGTCGTATCGTATTAGAGTTTTGATCTCAGTGATTAGGTTGAAGTACAGATTGGGCATGAATGGTGTGAACTGTTGCATTCACGGATCATTACCTCCTTCCCCACCCAATTACCAAAAACCCCCTAAAGGAGCTTCATTCGTAGAATGATTCTTTCTGGGGGCTTTTCAAAATAGTGAAATGAAGCTGTATCTGAACTTATTACCATCATAAGAGAAGAAGAAGATTCTGGGATAAAAAGAGGCAATAAGGGGAGTGATCTTGCCATAGGGGGCAGGGAGGTTGCTGGAGACCCTGAAATGTTTCCATCAGTCCTGAAACGTCAATCAGACCCAAGACAATACCAGAATATCTGAGTGACAGTCCCAGCTGCATTCATAAGACACCAGCCTCATTCAAAGTCAATGAAGAGACAGGCCTTACGAGCCCATGCCGAAAAGTTATTGAAATGTGACTGACATCTCAAAAGGAGAGTGTCAACAGGATGGTATGACCCCATGCTGAAACACTGCCAGGTTAATCAAAGTTATTGCAGTCAGGAGCCTCTAAGACCTCCTTAAAAATTGAATTTTCTGCCTCCCATCCATCTATGAATTTTCTCTCTTTTTCTCTCTCTCTCTTACTGGCATTTATCCCTGATGTTTGTTGTCAACTCGTCACTTGCGTACAACTTAGACAAAGGTGGTGGTTGGGTGAGTAATAAGCCTCAAAGGAAAACTGAGAAGGATTGAGAAGACATTTGTGGACTCGCCGGAATTTACTCCCCATGAGATCACTAAGGATGGAGACAAGATTATCATTCCTCTCCTATCCCACTGTCATAGTTCAAACCTTGTGTGAAACTGTGGTTTATTTTAGATAGTGTCAGCTTGTGAAACCGGGCTACAGCTCACAGGTGGTCACTCAAATCCTGGTGTACCCCAACAAACACAGGTTTCACTGCCTACCTCTCTGTAACCTCAGGCTGCTTCCACACAGAGGTTTCACCTAATTGTCTTCCCCCTTGTCTTTGAAAGCCATAGCTCCGTGGTAGAGCATCTGCTTGGTAGGCAGAAGGTCCCAGGTTCAATCCCTGGCATCTCCGGCTAAAGGATCAGGTAGCGGGCAATGTGAAAGACCTCTACCTGCGACCCAGGTGGGCCACTGCCAGACTGAGTAGACAATACTGACTTTGATGGACCAAGGGTCTGATTCAGTATAAGGCAGCTTTGTGCGTTCGTCTGGTACAGTGGATACAGTGTCCGACTAGGAACTGAGAGGACAGGTTTAAATCCCTACTCTGTCATGGAAGCTTCTATGCCCACAGAAGCAAAAAGTAGGGTTGCCAACCTCCAGGCTAAGGCTGCCAGTCTCCAGGTGGTAGCTGGAGATCGACTGGTATTATAACTGGTCTCCAGGTTACAGAGCTCAGTTCACCTGGAGAAAACGGCTGCTCTGGAAGGTCACCCAGAGGAAATGGACTCTACAGCATTATACCTCACTGAGGGGCTCTTCCCAAACCCTGCCCTCCCCAGGCTCCACCCCTAAAATCACCAGGTGTGTCTCAACCCTACTCCAGGTGGTGGCCGGAGATCTCCAGGAATAGAGCTGATTACCAGGCAACAGAGATCCGTTCCCCTGGAGGAAATGTAGGGTTGCGAACCTCCAGGTGCGAGCTGGAGATCTCATGAAATCACAGTTGATCTCCAGATCTCCAGACTACATAAATCACACACACACACACATTCCACTTCTCCTGGAGAAAATGGCTGCTTTGGAAGGTGAACTGCATGACTTTAGACCCGCCCAAGGTCCCTCCCCTCCCCAAACCCCGCCCTCTCCCAGATCCACCCCCAAAGTCTCCAGGTATTTCCCAACCCAGACCTGGCAACCCTTACTGAGCACCCTCCCCTACCCAAATTCTGCAACTCCAGGCAAAGCAATCTTCCCTTCCTTCCACTAGCAGAAAGCCCCTCCCATCCCCGACCCTCCTACTTCCCCTAATCTCCCAACCCAAAAGTTCAACAGCAGAGAAAAGTTGTGCTAGATAACTTCTAGAGTTACAATGTATGCTTCAATTAGGGTAAATAGGACTTAATTAATTAAATGCAATGGTAAAGGCAAGGGTTGTCCCCAGAGAATAAAATACCTAGGCCCCGCTCACACGGGCCAGATAATGCGGGGGGGGGAGGTGTGGCTGTTTGCCCCGGAGCAAAAGAAAGTG
>NW_015169818.1:0-18943 GCF_001447785.1 Gekko japonicus | reverse complement strand
ACCCGATCACACGGTCCCCCGAGTCTCTGCGCTTAGGCTGTTAGCTGGCCATCACACGGTGATGCTGGAGCGTGGCAAAGAAGCGGTGTGGCAAGCATTTCTCATTTGTACTCATGTGCAGTTCCGTGGAGCTGCACTGCTTTCAGTTATGTGTTTGTGCGCATGTGTTTACGGAAAACATCTGGTTTGTGATGGGACCTGGACAGGTGCCGGATGCCACGGGATACTAACATTCCCGCTATCAGATGCCCGCACCCCTGCCCCGCGTTTTCTGGATACTAGTGCACTTTCCGCAGTACTTTTTTACTGCACATCTTTGATGGGATGCCACGGGTTGGCCACGGGTGTGCTACGCTTCCCAGATGTTGTGTTGTGATCGCACACCGAAAATCCACCTGACATTCGTGCCTTTAGCGCGGCAAATCCTCCATGTAAACGGAACCCTAATCTAACGTTTCTGTCCTATTCTAATAGACCAACTACGTTCCAAGGGTTGAACCTGTCAATTTCTGAGTTTATGCTAAAGTCAGAGAAGAATGTTTTATAAAGCATAAAATTAAATATTAAAAGCTGAACTACCTCTTTGACTTTACATTCTATTATAAGGCAACTTGCTGGTGTTTTTTTTTTTTTTTTAAACCCTTTACTTCTTTCCCTCCCAAAGCTGCACTGCAATAAAATAATTTTCAAAGGCGCTCAATGCTACCAAGGGAAGCACAAAAATCAGAGAGAGAGGAAATGGGAGAAGAGAGGAAATATATGTATTTATGGCACATGGAAGACTCAAATGCAAAAATCAGAAATACGGCAGAAGGTAATCGGAGAACAAACAATGTTATGCGATTGCCAGACACAATGGCAGGTGAAATTTAATGTGGAAAAGTGCAGCATAATTGCACACCGGAGCAACCAATTTGAAACACTCATACACAATCATGGGTCTTAAATTAACTGCAACAACTCAGAAAACAGAGCCAGAGCTGTACTGTTGACAATTCACTGAAGCAGCACTTCAGGGTTCAGGAGTAAATAAAAAAGCAAAGGGTTTTTTTTTTTTTAAGGGGCAGACGTTTGCTGAAAGCCAAATATAAACTGGGGAAGAAACATATTTCAACTATGGCCTTGGGGAAAAATAGACACCTACCTAAAAATGGAACAATGCAATGGAAACCAGTGAGGAGATGCAGAACTATTTCAGTTGGGAAAATATATCTTGTAAGATTGGATGAGGAAAAATCTTGTGTACACAAAGCCAGCATTGCCTCTGAATTTTATCAAGTGTGAAATTTCCAGGAAATTTTAGAGACTCTTGCTCGGCTGAAATGGCTAAAAGCAATTCCAAGAAAAGCAAAATGTCGTTTTGGGGGTGCGTGTCCCCCAGCTGCTGCAGAGTTTCATTTCAGACAAAATTTCAAGGTAAATTTGGAGAACCCTGATTGGCTGACAGGGTAATCCAGAAGTCTGTTTTATAGAGGTCTGGGGAATGAGACAGCAATAGCTGAAGAAGGGGGGGAAGAGGTCGGGGAAAGGACAAAATGGCTTCCTTGTGCAGATTTTTAAAAGTTCATATGGTAGGGGGGAAAGGAGTTCAACAGCCCAAATTCTGACCAGTTGGCAACCACATCCAGAACCTGTGTGGGGAAATGGTTAAGTAGGGTGCTTTTCCCCTTAAACACACATACTGATATTGCTGTGGAGTTTTCTTGTAAAAGGCTATAGCGGGGGGAAAACATACTGGCCCCGATCACACGCAGAAGTTACTGCGGGATTCTCACGGATGTTGGATGGGTTTTACGGGTGCAATCAAATGGGCAAATCTGGCAAGTGTTGCACACCCGTAGCCAACCCGTCTCATCCAGATGAAGATCCGGAGTTAAAAGGTACCTGTGAAAATCCACTATCAAAAGCTTGTGACGGGCCACAGACAGACTCTGTGAACTTAGGCACTCCAGCGCGTTCCTCTTGCCGCGTTGAAGCACGCCGGAAACACGCGCCGCCGGAAACAACCCTAGTCCGCTGCCACAGCGTCGGATCAGGTAGTGGCAGATTAAATTGCGGCAGCACAAATAGCCACGCCTCCCCTCCCCATGTTATTTGGCCCATGTGACTGGGGCCACTGTTTAGAAAACTGGGCTACCCATTATCATTACCAAAATTCTCAATTAAAAAAAGAAGTGATATCCCAAGCGAGATTCATTATCATCTCCAATGAAGTGACAATGAGGAATAGTCGGTGTCCTTAGAGTGAGAAAATGAGTGGGTGATCGGGCCCTTGCTGTGTCGCAGCTTTCCATTTGGTAGGTATACAAAATAAAACAACCTTCAACATACGGTTTCCAGCTCCGTGCTGGGAAGTTCCTGGAGTTCTGGGGAGGTGGGAGGTCAACAGGGTATAATGCCATAGAGCCCCCTCTTCAAATCTGCCATTTTCTCTAGGGATCTCTGTCCTCTGGAGATCAGTTGTAATTCCAGGTTCCCAGGCCCCACCTGTAGGTTGGCACCCCTACTTCAACATGTAGCCATGATGCGTTGTCTCACTCTTCCACTTTCTACTGCCAAGGAATCCTTTCCATATTGACTTTTTCTGCCAAAGAAAACCTGAAAGTCTGCTTTGGAAGCCCACCAATGGACTAGAAGATTTGGGGCATGTTCTCATCGCTGTATATTATGGTTACTGGATTTGAAGGGCTTTCATGGTTGCCTTGAACTATGAACCAAGAGATGCCCTAGAACACCTCCAATATCCCAACCCCTTGTACACTGCAAGGGAAGCTTGGTAGTGTCACAATTGCGCTGGCAGGCTAGGCAGAATACGCAAAGTCCAAAACACAGTCCGGGGTCAGGGCACCAGATGAGACAGAGCAGAGTCCAGAATACCAAGTCAAAACACAGTCTAGGGTTTCCGAAGATTGCAAGCAGAGTTCAGAAGCCGAAAGCCGTTCGTCAAAGTCAAGGTACACAGTCCGAAGTCGGGGAGCCGGGGTAACAACGTCACGCAAGCCAAAGTCAGGAGCCGGGAAGTCTGAGAGAAAACCAAGAGACAGGAACACAGGATTCGGGGTGCAGCGTTTCGTCTATGCAATTAGTTGCCAGCACTAAAAAGCCCATTCCGCTTGTTAGCCAATTACCGGCCACTAAAAGGTCCTGGCTCCGGTCAGTACTCTGGGCTTAGAGGACACCGACCTCGCATGCACACCTTTTTACGCCAGGTTGCCATGTCCCACCACCTCTGATCATGCAAAAGAGCCACCGGTGTGTGTGTGGGGGAAATCAGGAGGCATGGTGCCTGCGCTTGGCTCAGCCGGCGCGGCTCCGGGTGTAAACTCTCCTGGGAGCTGGTGCTCATCCTCCGCAAGACTTAGGTCTGGTGCTTCAAGGGGTGCAGGGAGCTCACCCTCGGACGATATGGGCGCAGAATCCCCGGGATCAGGGTCTACGGGGTCGGGTTGCATTGCAGGCATGACAGGTAGGATGGACAATCTTCAAAGAAATCTGACCGCCATTATTTACCTCAAGGGGAACCTCTGGTAAACATATAGAACTCTCCAGAACACAGTATGAAAACCAATGTGTTAACAGTCGTTCGGATGCTGGAGGGGCCAGTCATCAGGGAATTGGTCCTTAGCGTACTAAAGTGAAATCCAAAAATTTCATCCGTATGATTTGTATAACCAATTTTCTGCAATCGCTCTCACAGGTTTTCTTCTTTGTCCGACTGTTGAGCACAGTGACTGATGGTCTAAATATCATAGATATTTAGCAGTCATTTGGCAGTCAGATTTCTATACGCATTACAGAAATGAAAAAAAAGACAGATAAGAAAGGCATCAAGGTCTATTTTATTGTTTCCTCTGATTATTGATTATTTCTGTGCTCAGAAGCCTGCTAGATAATTCAGGCGCATAGCCTTGCATCTTAATTAAACTGTATTCAATTAAAAGCCTTAATAACTGCCCCCCAAAGATTAAATTAGACAAGAAATGCATCAGTACCCTTTTTATTTGCCTAATAAGTCATTGATTGAAGACTGCTTTTAAGAAATTATTCATGTAAAACATTTATAACAAAATACCCGCCCCTCAAAACCACTTTTCAGACTTGTACACTACAGTCCATCAGCCGCTATATGTCCTGATGACAGTAATATAGAGCTGTAGTTTACACAATGGGTTACCCCTCATTCATATTCTTTGTGGAATGAATACATAGCAGAATTAGTTTACATCTGTTAATGATGTGTAGTTCTCATAAGAAAATCTTATGGGCAACAGTGACTTTTCCAGTGAATTGCTTTGATAGACTGAATTAATCAATAAGTCCTCTATTGATGAATAGTGCAATCTACATAGCCATGGATCTCATGTCACTTCAATGCAACGCCGCCAGATAAGAATACTTCCCTGGCATTGGAAAATTTGTACAAAAGAGAAAAGTTTTCTTGGGGGGGGGGCATTTCCCAGATAAATGAAAATCCTCCAGGATCTTCCGCCAAACTGGCCTGGAGAAAAATTGTTTCCTGACGCCGAAGTGGCGATTGGCATCTCCCTGGGTATGCAAGAAAGGGGCACAAGAACTACGCATTGATGCCTAAGTTCACAGAGTCAGCATTGCTGTCAGATGGCCATCTAGCCTCTGTTTGAAAACCTCCAAAGACGGAGAGCCCACCACCTCCCGAGGAAGCCTGTTCCACTGAGGAACCACCCTAACTGTCAGGAAGTTCTTCCTAATGTTTACATGAAAACTCTTCTGATTTAATTTTAACCCGTTGGTTCTGGTCTGACCTTCTGGGGCAACAGAAAACAACTCTTTACCATCTTCTATATGACAGCCATTTGAGTACTTGAAGGTGGTTATGAATCAGGAGCAATGCTCCCTCTAAGCTGTGGGGTCCTGTGAGCAAAAATTCTACTTTGTGAGCTACTGGCATGAAAGTTGTGTGAGCAAGCGATTTTGCTACTACATCAATTAGTTTGCTCCGGAGCCATCCTTCCTGAGCCAAGTCAAAAACGTTTGAGCCGGAGGCTGAAAAACTATAAGCTGGCTCACACTGACTCAGCTTAGAGGGAACACTGGTTATCATATTACCTCTCAGTCATCTCCTCTCCAGGCTAAACATACCCAGCTCCTATGCTGTATTGAGGCCTTTAGGTTTTCAGAAATTTTGCTGTGTAGATGAGCATGTTTTCAGAGATAGGCACACAAAGCCCACTGTGCTATTTATTTCATTCATTTTACTTTCATGGATAAAGATTTGCCTAGTGTTATCGACTGGAGTTCCATAATAAAGGAGTAATCCGGTTTTGACTTAAATGTGAATGCTTTTTTTCTTCTTCTTGGTAAATAGGTGTTTCTATAAAAGTGTTCCACAATGGTATTGTACAGTTAATTTTCAAGCAGAGAAGCTATCTTTTTGATGTCCAGATAGCATCGGCATTTAATGCTCAGATGCTCTTAGCATTTTCAGAGAGCCGTAATTTCTTTCCAAACTATCTTATCTAACAGGTACATTAAATTTTTTAAAAAACATAATAATGGAGGGGAGGGGAGGAGGGAGAGCTGAAGAAATGCAAATTGTCATCAAAGAATAATCTTGCTACGTGTTTATTTTCTCCAGAGATGTAAACATCATCTGAAAGGAAAAGTTCCTCGACTATCCCTCGGGAACAATAATTAGTAATTGCTACTATAAATGGAATATGCGATAGATTTTTGTTCTATCAAGTAACTGAATAAGGCGGGCAAAAAAAGCTTTTTACATGTCCACTGTTCCAAGATAAAAACTTGCAAAAGTTGAATTATTTGGGCCATGAGCCAAAACACAGATGGAACATCACACGTTAACTTCCACAGTGTCACAGTAACAAAGTTGGCTCCTGGATCAGAACTAGGCCTCACCAAAGAGAAGGCACATTGGCTTGCTGCAGGAAATCTCTGGGAACGGAAGCATTTCCACCTCCCTTCTGCTGCGGCCCCAAACGCTCTCCAAAATGCTGCCATGAAGGATGTGGTAACTCCTAGGAACAGCACGAGAGGTGATTTGGAGGTAGGGATGCCGGCCTCCAAATGGGACCCAGGGATCCGCCAGAATTACAGCTCATCTCCAGACTGCAGAGATCAGTTTCACTTGAGAAAATGGATGCTTTGGAGGGTGGGCTCTATGGCGTTGTGCCCCACTGAGGACCCTGTCCTTCCCGAAGCTCCATATCTAGCAACCCTACCCCCCATCTTCTGCCACTGACCAAGGGGGACCTGGGAACCGTAGTTGGAGGTCTGCCTCCCCCCCCATTAATGGAACTTTACTGTGGATGCCAAGTCTGTACCAAGATGTACTTCCTTTTACTTAAACAATAGCAATAATAAAGTTGTTCTCTATCCGGGTTGATTCAGGACAATCAGCCTTGTCTATCATCCATGGCACCAGAATACCAGAACTTGCAGGCTAATACCAATGAACGTGCTGCTGATTCTCCACTTAGGCCACACTTCGAAGACTTCTTGGTGGGTGTAGAACGTTTCTGCCTACAACAGTTGGGTGCAACTTGTCAACCACCAAGCTGTCTACTTATGGACACTGTTTTGGATGAACAAAGGTCGAGTCCAGCGGCACCTTTAAGACCAACCAGGTTTTATTCAAGGTATAAGCTTTCGTGTGCACACATACTACTTCAGATACATTGAAATGGAAGTTAACAGTCCATACATATAGGTAGAGGGTGAGCAGCAGATTAGCATACAGCATAATAAAGGGAAGAAGAAGAAGAAGGAAGAGGAAGGAGGAAGAAGGAGGAAGGAGGGAGAAGGGAGAAGGAGAAGAAGAGGAGGAGGAGGAGGAGACTGGATTTAAACCCCACCCTTCACTACCCAAAGGAGTCTCAGAGCTGCTTACAATCTCCTTTCCCTTCCCCATCCCACAACAGACACCCTGTGAGGTAGGTGGGGCAGAGAGAGCTCTGAGAGAACAGCTCTTTTTCAAGAACAGCTCTGACAGAACTATGCAAGGACCAAACTGGAGTAACAAGCTTAGTTTATATGGCCACCATTTGTTTGGATGAGCTTTGGATGAGAAGAGTCCCAGGTCCAGACCCCTGTGTCTCCTGTTTAAAAAAGGATCAGATAGTAGGTAATGTTTGTTTGTTTTAGAGCCTCTATTTAAACCCCTGGAGAACCCCTGCCAGCCAGAGCAGATCAAGGGTCAGACTCAGAAGAAGGCAGCTCAGGCCTGTAACCATGGGGGGGGGATTTGGGGGGCAACACCCCCCACAGATGCCCCTGCAGGCATTTTTTTCCCCAGATCTGAAGCTTCAGTATCATTTTTTTTCTTTTCTTTTTCTTTTTAAATGCAAAAAACATAACATAAACTTTTTAAAAGAAGAAGAGAAGAGATTGGATTTATACCCCGCCCATCACTACCCGAAGGCGTCTTAGAGCGGCTTACGCTCTCCTTTCCCTTGCCCTCCCCACAACAGACACCCTGTGCGGTAGGAGGGGCTGAGAGCGCGCTCTCAAGATCTGCCCTTGAGAGAACAGCTCTGAGAGAAGAAGAGGAGGAGGAGGAGGAGATTGGATTTATACCCTGCCTTTCACTACCTGGAGGCGTCTCATTCTCCTTTCCCTTCCCCTCCCCACAACAGACCCCCTGTGAGGTAGGTAGGGCTGAGAGAGCTCTTTCGAGAACTGCCTGTGAGGGAACAGCTCTGGAAGAACTTGTAACTGACCGAAGGTCGTGCCAGCAGCTGCATGTGGAGAAGTGGAGAATCAAACACGGTTCTCCTGGATTAGAGTCCATGCTCCTAACCACTACACCAAAAATAAAATAAAATGCAAAACAGAGTTGGAAATCCCCCCCCCAGTTTACATAGAAAAGCAGCCTGAAATCAAATCTCTCCAATCGAAAGGACTAGAGGAATACAGGTTGCAGAACTGCCGCTTCTGCTGCTTCCGGAGGAGCACCAGGTATAACCAGGGTGCCCCCCCAACTTCCCCATGCCCCACCAACCAAAATTTTCTGGCTACACCCCTGAGGCAACTTCACCGTCCTTGCAGCCTCACAGTCTAATCCTAAACAGAACTGCACCCGTGTGAATCCACTGAAGCCAGTGGGCGAGGTTGGGTGCAACTCTGCCTAGCACAGCCCTCTCAGGTCTGCCGAACAAAAAGAAAATGTCCTGTGGCCAGCCACGCAAGGCTGTTGAGCTGCGCTCCATTGGGTGCCTCACAAATTCCGCTCGCCGGATTTATAAATGTCCCCAAGAATCCAGAGCGAGGAAATAAACGTGTCCGGCCAGAGCCAATCAGATAAATCACAACCAACTATGTGACGACACCCAGCAGTGTGAGTCTGTGGGAGAGCCTCATAGCAGCAGATTTTATTTTTTTAAGAGGCACATGTAGACCACAGTCAGGCAGAGCCATGGTGCTTGACAGTGAGCATGTGAGCAACACAGTGCCAAGGAAGTGTTTGTGCTATGAATGCCTGTGTAGAGAGCTTCGAACTCTGGTGCCGATTGGAGTTTATTGGGCAACTGTTGTTAATTTACTAGAATTTCCAGACGTTTATTGTGTATATAGCCAAAGGCCATCACAATACAGAATTAGGGCCCTGGCTCACACGGAGAATTTGCCGCGTGAAAGGCACGAATGTCGGACGGATTTTCGGGGCGCAATCACACCACAACATCTGGGAAGCATAGCGCACCCGTGGCCAAACCATGGTGTCCCACCGAAGACGTGGAGTTAAAAAGTACCAATGGTGGCAATACCATCGGGACTAGGAATCGCCCTGGAAGTTCCGCCACAAACCGCGTGGCATTGATAATGCGGGACTGGCTTTAACCATCTGCTGGACAGTGTCACCCCACTGGGGAGGATTTGTAGATGCCATCAAACCACTTAAGACCATCTGTTTACAAAAAGCACTTTATTATTGTTATTGTTGTTATTATCTATGATTTTATTGTTTTATCTGGTTTTATATATGGGCATATGCCCCTTGTAAGCCGCCCTGAGCCCGCTTGTGGGGAGGGCGGGGTATAAATGTTTAAATAAATAAATAAACAAACTATTATCTGGAAAACGCAGGGCAGGGGCAGGTTTCTGATCATGGGACCCGTGGCATCCGGCATCCGTCCTCGTCCCTTCGCAAACCGAATGTTTTTTGTAAGCGTACGCGCACAAACACGTAACTAAAAGCTGTGCCTCTCCGTGGAACTGCGCATGTGCACAAACGCGAAACGCTTGTGTGATTGCGCCGCGCCGCTTCTTTGCCACGCTGCAGCATCGCCGTGTGATCGCCAGCTAACAGCCTAAGCACGGAGACTTGAGGGACCGTGTGATCGGGCTACCACGCTTTATTTTGCTCCAGGGCGAACAGCCACGCCTCCCCCCCCCCGCGTTATCTGGCCCGTGTGACCGGGGCCTAGGATACTATTTTTTTGGCATCTTTAACACTAATGAAGTTTGATTCTGGGTATAAGTTTTTGTGCGCACGCACGCACACTTCTTCAGATTTCTCAGCATAACCTACTCCACAACTGGATGCGAGTCCAGTAGCACCTTAGAGACAATGAGATTTTGGGGGGATATAAGCTATTCAGAGTCCACACTCTCAAAAACGTAGAACCCGGAAATCTTGTTGGTCTCTAAGGTGTTACTGGACTCAAATCTAGTACTCTACTACAGACCATGGAGCTGCGGTGGCTCAAGTGGTTAAGACACTGAACTGCAGGCTGTGGAAGGTCAGTAGTTCAGCAGTTCGAGACCCGAGTTGCCGCATGATGGAGTGAGCTCCCGTTTCTAGTTCCAGCTCCTGCCAACCTAGCAGTTCGAAAGCAAGACATTGCAAGTAGATAAATAGGTACCACTTCGGTGGGAAGGGAACAGCGTTCCGTGCGCCTTGGTGTTGAGTCATGCCGGCCACATGACCACGGAAAAGTCTTTGGACAGCGCTGGCTCTTCGGCTTTGAAACGGAGATGAGCACCGCAACCCTAGAGTCAGACTCGACTGGCTTTCGAGCAAGGGAACCTTTACCTTTACTTTACTACAGACCAACAGGGCTACCCTCTGAAACTACTCCACAGGAGCACCTGAAAAACTAACAAAATTTGTGGCAGGGGATGAGCTTTCAATGAGTCACTTTTTGTGAGCCAGCTTGGTGTAGTGGTTACGAGCGCAGACTCTAATCTGGAAGAACCGGGTTTGATTCCCCACTTCTCCACATGCAGCTGCTAGTGTGACCTTGGTTCAGTTACAATTTCTTCCAGAACTGTTCCCTCACAGGCAGTTCTCGAAAGAGCTCTCTCAGCCCTACCTACCTCACAGGGGGTCTGTTGTGGGGAGGGGAAGGGAAAGGAGAATGTAAGCCGCTCTGAGACGCCTCCAGGTAGTGAAGGGCAGGGGATAAATCCAATCTCCTCCTCCTCCTCCTCTTCTTCTTCTGTGTTGCTCTGAGGATAAAATTTAGGGGGAGGGAGGCACGATGCACAACAACCTGAACTCGTTGGAGGATGGATAGATGGAATATAACATAATGAAAGAGCAGTGAATAGGGTTACCAACTCTGTTTGGGAAATATCGGGAGATTTATTTATTTATTTAGATTTCTATCCCGCCCTCCCCGAAGGCTCAGGGCGGCTAACAGGGGTGAAGCCTCTGGAGGGACCTCAACAGGACATAATGCCAATGAAGTTCAGCCTTCAGACATCCATTTCCTCCAGGGGAACTGATTTCTGTTCTCTGGAGACCAGGGGTAATCCCAGGAGATCTCCAGCCCGCACCTGGAGGTTGACAACCACAGCAAAATGTTGTAAGTCGCTTTGCATCCCCGTTGGGGATAAAAGTGGGGTATAAATGAAGGAAATAAACAAACCACTAAAGAAATGACCCTTTTAGATTTATAAGTGCCTTAGTTATGGCTGGATCATTTGTGCCTTTGAAGAAACTGTATCCATCGATCACTTTAACTCAGCTACAAGGGATGAGGGTGGTTCTGTGAATAGAGCCTTCAAGTGTTTTTACCCTTCGAGACTTGTGTGTGTGGTCTCCCTACCCCCCAAATTCCAATTAGTATCATGGTGTGAGCAGAAGGTGGAGTGTTCAACTTTCCCCCATGCCCACTTTCACAATCTGAAAGAGTACCAGGGAGCCATGATTTGCCCCAGTGGGCAGACACACAGGTACTGATGGATAAGGATGCCACACATACAGACCCCGATGTCCCAATGGAACAAACACCACTCCCTCAAGACCATTTCAGATTAGAGAAAGAGCAGGGGGGGGAAGCTTAGATTGTCCCTCCTCTCATGCCGTAGTCTTGATCAGGACTGGGCCTCCCTGCTCATGATTTCTGAAGGGAAACAAAATGGCGGGACCTCTGTTCCCGGAACTCTCATCGTAACACATCCACCTGCCCTAGTGAATCCAACCGAGTGCATTTGTATCTCGATTCTCCTGAAGGTTATAAATACAGTTATTCCCTCTGTTATCTTTCTTGCCTTCCTCTTTTTAATGATCAAAAGAAAAAGAAAAAAAAGAAAATGATGAAGTACATTTAGCTCTTTTATGGGTTCACAAGCATGATGGGGATGATAAAGGATTTTAGTACTCATCAATTAAGGTGGTAAAAGCTGGAGAATTTTAATTAAGACAAAACACTTTTAAGTACCTGAACAGCTAGCAATGAACTGTCATCCTTAATAAGAACAGACTCTCTCGTACTTTCCAATGCAAATGAGACGCTGACATGGAGGAAGCCGGTGCCTCACCACCGACAACCTTCCAAATGACTTTGAAACGGACCTGACGGGCTCTTCTAACCACCTAAATAAAAATTTCCTCTGCAAGCTGTAGAGACATAAATCCAGCCCGTGTGTTGACCATGAAGCGCTAATACAATAGATGGCACAATGCCGGAGCATTACATCAGTCTGAGCACAGCTGGAGCAACATTCTGGAACGGGCGGCGTGCTGAGAATTCAACACTCCAGGGCCAAATCTTGCCCATGCTGCTCCGCAGTAACCCTTTGTGTCCTTTCCCTTAAGGCACGGCCCCTTCTGCATCCTCAAGGCAGACATTCACAGCTTTCTTCCCCTCCACCACAGGACAAACTGAGGAGCAATCTGAGAGGAAATGTCCTTCACAAGGGTTCGACGAATGTAACCACAAACAATCCTGAATTATTTCACTGACAGGATTCGGAGGAATCTCACTATTATTGCTGTTGCACCTTCCCACAAAATTCTTAGAATTGTTTTACCAGAAATTTGCTTAAGGTATACATTTTTAAAAAACCCAATCATAATGGAGCAGTACGGTATCACACGGAATGGTCGAGATGTTGTAGGGACCATTGATATGGTCTAATCCCATCAATATATTCGGGATGCGGAAGTTATTGCATCTGACTTGGAATCACTCAACTAGTGAGTTCCCCTTCCATCTCAGCAGTGATTTTTGTGTGAATGTAGTAGCACATAATTTGTCTATTGTGCTCGTGTGAATTACCACCAGGATTTGCCAACCCCAGCCAAAAGTTGTTCTCTACGTGTGTTTTGTTTGTTCTACATGTTTTATGTTCATGGAAATACTCGGCATGGAAGGTTTTAGAGGCTTCGAAGAAGACCTGTCTGGAGATCCCATTCCTCTACAAATTATGAACACTGACACATTAGTGGCCCCCCCCCCCCCGGTGATTGTAATCATCACAGTAACTCCAGCAAGAAGATAACTTGTGATTCTACAGCCAAAATTGTTGGGTGATAGTGAGATATTGGAAAAAATGGTATTTAGCAGAGATAAGATGGTCCAGCAGTGCCGGAGTAAAATAATTCAGACTCAGAGTCCATGTGTGATTAAAATATAAATTCTAGCATGGGAAGGGTAACTGGGATGAAAATAACAACAGAGCAAAATTGGCTACATCCTTACTCTACAAAGACAAAACTAGAAGAGAGAGATTATGGCTACTCTTCTTCTTCTTCAGCACACCAAACAAAGACGGGAAGAGAGCCATAAAATGCTAATACACCTTGACACCTTAGTCTCAATTAAATTCCTAGATCAGGGAGAAAATTCCCGGGTATTCTACAGCTAAAGAACATTGGTTACATGAAAAACATGTGACTTCCTGTGAGTAATATAAACAAACATTTAACCCCAGATATACTGAGTGTTTTCAACTTGTAATACCCAACAAAAATGAACCAAGGTGAACTATTTGAGCATCTCTAAGGACATCACTCCAAACCAGGGGTTAAGCATCTGTCAGAGAGGTAAGCAGAGAGATACGAGAGCAGAGTGAGCCCTCAGCATTGTATATATCAGGAACAGGAGTCCAGAGATAGTACAGCATCGAAGTGAAAACTGACTGACTTCACTTCCATGGAAGTCTATAATATTTTTTCCCCTTTCCTGGAATTTTGGAGCATCTGCATGGCACTGGCCTCTGTGTCTTACTGTAACCCATGCTGTCCCTTTCCCCCATCTACAGTTGACAACCACAAGGTGGTGCCTGGAACAATGCTCCCTCTAAGCTGTGGAGTCATGTGAGCAAAAATTCTACTTTGTGAAATGCTGGCATTAAAGTTGTGAGCGAGCTATTTGGCCACTGCGTAAATTAGTCTGCTCTGGGGCCCTTCTTCCTGAACGAAGACAAAAACGTGTGAGTTGGAGTCTAAAAAACTGTGAGTTAGCTCACACTGACTCAGCTTAGAGGGAACACTGGCCTGGAGAGCCCGTTTCTCTGGAGAAAATGGCTGCTCTGGAGGGCGGAGAATATGGAATTATACTGCGCTGAGGACCCTCCCCTGGCCCCACCCCCAAATCTACAGGGGTTTCCCAGCCTGAAACAGACAGCCCTACTGCCGTCCCTTGCCCTTTGGCAACCGATTCATAACAGTCAGTGGTTTCCACTTTAAAAAGCAGCACTTGGCAACAACCACCCCGCAGCAGAATGTTCAAATCCTCACGTTTCCTGCAGAATATTCCCCTTGACAGCTAATCCTTCGCACACGAATATTCGGAAAATGTCCAGAGGATTCCAATGAATACCCAGCAGTTCAGTCTAAGTATTTATTTATTTTAGAGGGAAGAATTGTGAACACAGAACCTTTTGTACCCCCATTAAAGAAGCAATGTGGAAACACTAATAGTCGTCCATTCCAAGGAAACAGTGTTAAACCCTGGTCTACCTACATGCTGCAGTAAGCACTAAACACAAAGGCGCACGGAACGCTGTTCCCTTCCCACCGAAGTGGTACCTATTTATCTACTTGCAATGTCTTGCTTTCGAACTGCTAGGTTGGCAGGAGCTGGAACTAGAGATGGGAGCTCACTCCGTCATGCGGCACACTCAGGTCTTGAACTGCTGAACTACCGACCTTCCACAGCCTGCAGTTCAGCGTCTTAACCACTTGAGCCACCCGCTACACAAACACAAAAGAAAAGAAGAGAAATGTAACAATCTGGCTACCCATTTTCACATTACCTGTCGCTGTTTCGTTTGTTTACAACATCCCCCAAAGCTGAGAACATGCTGACTATGGATGGGTTTTTTTTTTTTAAGAAAAAAACAAAACAACAAACCTTAGGTTAAAACGGTGTGGGGGGGGGAGACTGTGAATTAGAAAAGAAAGAAAAAATCACAGTCCAAAAGGGAACAGAGCAAAATTATCACTTATCAGACTACTTAAATAGATGTTTGCTAACATGTTAGTGATCCGCTGTGAAGGGAGGCTATAAATAGAGGGTTGTTTTTTATGGGGTTTTTTGTATTTTACTTGTGAATACCAGATGTTACTCCGCTTTGGAGAAAGAACCATTTGCGTGCCTCATAATTATAACCCCCCCCCCAAAAAAAATCTCTCTCTGACGTGGTTTAAAAAAGAGAAACATTCCCCAGAATAAAGATTACAGCACAGACTCTCTCAGATACCCAGGTAGAAATCATATAAAGCCACATTATCGGAAAGGGAAGGTATTCAGCCCCAGGCTCTTTCACCACCAGACGCTCAGCTGTATTAATTCATTTGAGCTTTGAGGATAGCATATCATTCTGCACTCCTGAGACTGAACAGGTAATAAGCGCATGCAGATTGTTTCCAACTTCCATAGAAGAAAATGCAAAATCTGTGACGCTTCCTTTTTTACAGATGGGTCTCCTTTCCTGCGGTGGCTCAAGTGGTGAAAACGCTGAACTGCAGGCTGTGGAAGGTCAGTAGTTCAGCAGTTCGAGACCCAAGTGTGCCGCATGATGGAGTGAGCTCCCATCTCTAGTTCCAGCTCCTGCCAACCTAGCAGTTCGAAAGCAAGAAATTGCAAGTAGATAAATAGGTACCACTTCGGTGGGAAGGTAACAGCGTTCCGTGCGCTTTGGTGTTTAGTCACACCAGCCACTTGACCACGGAAATATCTTCGGACAGCGCTGGCTCTTCAGCTTTGAAACGGAGATGAGCACCGCAACCCTAGAGTCGGATTCGACTGGCTTTCGAGCAAGGGAACCTTTACCTTAACCTTTTACCTCCTTTCCTATGAGCTGTCAGGCCACATTGAGCACACTTTCAAAAAAAAAAACCCAGCAGAAGAGCAATTTCTGGGCGGTGTACTTGAGTGGCGACTCTGCCTCCGATCCATTTCATGTTGTCGTTCTCAACTGAGCATCATCCCCCCCCCCATCCAAAGCACAGGCAGTTGCACAGATGTGCATAACTGTCGTGTGTCACTTTCTGTACTTTTTTAGCCCGATCTCGTCAGATCTCGGAAGCCAAGCAGGGTTGGCCCTGGTTGGCAATGGGATGGGAGACCGCCAAGGAAGTCCAGGGTCACTACGCAGAGACAAGCGATGGCAAACCACCTCTGCTTGTCTCTTGCCATGAAAACCCTAAGGGGTCACCAAATGTTGGCGGTGATTTGACGCGGGGGGGGGGAACATAACTTCTTGGCTCTGACCTGGATGGTCCAGCTAGCTCAATCTTGTCAGAACCTGGAATCGAACCAGGGTCATCCCTGGTTAGTATTTAGATGGGAGACCACCAAGGAAGTCCAAACTTGCAGGCAATGGCAAACCACTTCTGAATGTCTCTCGCCTCACAACGGGGTTGCCATAAGGCAGCTGTCTGAGACTTGATGGCACTTTGAACCACATATCACCTTCTCAGTTGCCTCGGCTGTATAACATTATGCACAATGCAGCTTCCTGTCCCTTTAAAAGGTAAAGGCAAAGGTTCCCTTGCTCGAAAGCCAGTCGAGTCCGACTCTTGGGTCGCGGTGCTCATCTCCGTTTCAAAGCCGAAGAGCCAGCGCTGTCCGAAGACGTTTCCGTGGTCATGTGGCCGGCATGACTAAACACCAAGGCCCACGGAACGCTGTGACCTTCCCACCGAAGTAGTACCTATTTATCTACTTGCAATTTCTTGCTTTCGAACTGCTAGGTTGGCAGGAGCTGGAACTAGAGATGGGAGGTCACTCCATCATGCGGCACACTTGGGTCTCGAACCGCTGAACCACCGACCTTCCACAGCCTGCAGTTCAGCGTCTTAACCACTTGAGCCACCGCAGTTCCTATTCCTGGCCCTTCAGCCAACACTAAAATCCCTAAGCCTGCTGCCAATTCAGATTTACCCATAAAAACATCTATATGGGGGCAGGGGGTGGTATTCCCCTTCGTGGCAGATATCCACAGCATCCATACAATACTGATAGTCCACAGAAAATATCTCAGCACATAGGACTCAGATCTGCTATACCTTTTATTGGGGCCTTTGCCTAAGACAGAGAGTTTGCCCAGTCACAGAAGCGTGATACTGAGTGCAGCAAATTCATCTCCCGAGAAGCATATTGCAAGAAAGATAAAGTTACATTTATTCAAGTAGATTCAGTTCCCATTCAGGTTGCAGTCAAAGGAAGAGAAAGAAGCCTAATCTAAAGAGTACTTTCCCTATCCTGTCCGGCATCATGGGTGTGAGAGTATGACGGCAGATACCTGCAGATACATGTGTCGCCATGGAAGGCCATGAAGAGTGAGTGAGAGGACAAAGCGATCAGAGGGGTTCGAGGGCACCTCCCGGGTTAAGACAAAGAACGACATCCCATTCAAGGAGATAACACCGATACACCCTTAGAGTGACGTAGTGTCCCCCCCCTCCAATGTCCAGACGTGCCGAGTCACTCACTCCAACACCTTTCACAGCAGCTATGATAATGAATTTGACGGTGTAATTCCACCAAAAGAGCCTACTGTTCTATTTTCCCCTGAGTAATACACCACACTTCAGGAAACCTACCTTCCAGTTTAAACAAACGCTAACCTTGAGGAGAGGAAAGTTATGTATACACAGAATCTATAAATAAATTGAGATTTGTTCACTGAGAATTTTGGCTGGGAGGTATCTTTATTATGAGTTCTAACTGCTAAGGAAAGACAGATTATAGATATAATCTATATGAATCCGCAGGGGCAGGGGGAAATTTTAGAACCCTTTACCTACACCCTCAACTTTGGCATTGCCAACTGGAGGGGCAGACTAGGGTTGCCAGGTCCCCCCTGGGCACAGGCCAGGGACTAACCTCACTTTCTGAAAATAGATTTTACCAGATGAAAGCAAAGGCAAGCAGCGGAAGTAAAAAGGGAAGGCCATCCAAGTTTGGGGTGCACAGTTCAGGGTCAATACCACCGAGGATTGCCGACATCCAGAAGGGGCCCGGAGGTCTCCCAGAATTACAGGGGATCTCCAGAGTCCAGACTACCAACATCCGTCCCCTTGAAGGAATGGCAGTTTGGGAGAGCGGACTCTACAGCTGTGGCCCCTCCCCTCCCACAACCCCACCCTTCCCAGGCGCTGCCCCCGAAACCTCCCAACTCAAACTGCCCAACCCGGAGCTGGCGACCCAAATGCCGCCACCTCCTCGATTCTCCCCGTTTCAGTTTTTAAGTCGTCTGAGGGAACCTCTTCCGGATTTTAAAGACTCCATAGCTTAGAGGGAACGTTGCTCCAGACTACCAACATCTGTCCCCTTGAAGGAATGGCAGCTTGGGAGAGTGGACTCTACAGATGTGGCCCCTCCCCTCCCACAACCCCACCCTTCCCAGGTGCTGCCCCTGAAACCTCCCAACCCAAACTGCCCAACCCGGAGCTGGCAACCCGAATGCCGCCACCTCCTCGATTCCCCCCGTTTCAATTTTTAAGTCTCCTAATTGCATCGCTGCCCCTCCCTTCCTCCAAGAAGTTCAGAACACCATAAATGGTTGTTTCGGGACTGAGACCACCTTGTGAGGCGGAGTGGGACTGATTCAACTGAAGTCACCCAGAAAGGTTCATGGTGGAGAAGGGATTGGGGTGTGGGTTGCCCACTCTGGCACTTACAGGCAGTGTTCCCTCTAAGATGAGTTAGTGTGAGCTAGCGCACAGTTTTTTTAGCCTCCGGCTCACACATTTTTGTCTTCGCTCAGGAAGGATGGCTCCAGGGCAAACTGATTCATGCAGTAGCCAAATCACTCATTCAGAACTTTAATGCCAGTAGATCACAAAGTAGAATTTCTGCTCACAAGACTCCATAGTTTAGAGGGAGCATTGCTTACAGCATGCCGGCCCACCAGCAGCAGTCCCAGGGAGCGCAGTCGGGCTCACACTAGCCCAGAGTTTATGCAACTGGTGGCCCACTGAGCCAAACAGAGAGGACCAGATGCAGACAGTGGCCCTATGGGGACTTGGGTTGCCAGGTCCCACCTGGCTGCCAGCAGGGGGACTCCCGGTCCTTCCTGTACGTCTTCTGGGGGCGACATTCTAGGTTTTAGGCAAGACTCTATGGTTTTGGGGCCTCAAAACCATAGAGTTTTGCCCAAAACCTAGAGTGTTGCCTCTGATTTCAGAAATACAATGATGTCACTCCTGGGCAGGAGTCATTTCCTGCAGGAACGTACATGAGCGGAGCTCCGTCAGTAAAGAGCCCAG
>NW_015169817.1:510627-526021 GCF_001447785.1 Gekko japonicus | reverse complement strand
GCTTGGAGTGTCTCTGGCCAGCGCTCAGTTTTTCCAAACGTGCACCTTCCACCTTTGGTAAGGAAGCAACACTCAGGGGAACATGAACCAGAGGGGGTGTGCTGGGACACATTTTTCTCACAACAAATGGTGCCGTGACTTTTTTCGGATCCCCTACGCCTCCCTAGGAGTTTCAACGTTGGACTTCTGAGAATTAACCTTTCTGCCTATCCTATCTTTTCTAAAAGTGATTCCTGAAGGGAGCCTTAAGTGAGAGGCCTTCAGAAGAGGATATGGTAGCCTATCAATGTGTTTTTAGAAAGCTGTAGATGCCCAGTAGCTGGAATCGGCTGGTCTGATAGCTATCTGGAGTGGTCCTCTGTAGTCAGGGGTCCACGCTCTCTATTATGCTGCAGGTATAAGGCATTTTTGCCACCTTGCAAACAGATTGAGCTAATATCTCACTGCCCTCCTCTGTTTGTCCACAGGAGTCAGTCTCCTTGGGTCAAAAGCGGGATTGGGCACTTGAAGCCGGCTTTGTTTCCTTCTTTCTACTCTCCTTCTTTACTAGATAAGGGGTGGGATAAGTTGTGCGTGTGTGAGGTGCTTGTTGGTATTATTTCTTGTGACTTGCGTGGACCCCTTTGAAATTCCTGGCCAAACATTTGGGACAGCTGTCTGGGACTTTATGTGAAACAGTCCCAGCCCCTCGCGACAGAGGAAGTGAGCAATAACACTTTTCTCTAGCGAGTGAAGACTCAGCTGACAATTTGTATAAAAACAGTACATTTTTTCCCCACAATCACTTATAAATCCCGTATGTGTGTGTGTGTACATGAAAATATAAGAGCGTGTGCTGCTTTGGGGGGAACTTGTGGAATTTTTATTTGCCCAAACGGTTTCGGGGTGCTTTCTCAAGAGACTGGAGACCTCTTGGCCCTTCCCGAAGGAGAGGTTCATAACTCTCTAGGGATTAAACGCTTGAGCAACACAATAGTCATCCAAAACAGTACATTCTCATTTTCTCCATAACCCACCTTTCTCTATCTGAGTGCCCCTGTGTGGAAAAGTGTGCCTGGTGTGTTAATATTTGGTTTTGACTTATACCATGGGTGGGAATGCAAGCAAGGTTGTTAAAGCATTCCCACTAGACATAATGCTGACCCATTTTGACCCTTATCATGGGCCAGATAAGCTACCCCAAGGTCTCACACAGCACAAACTAATTTCCTTGTGCAAATGGACCTGGCCACATTTAACTAGACATCTGGACCTTCCCTTGCAGTGGCCTAAGGCGGGTTCTTTTGATAAAAAGAAGCTGGCAGTCTTGCAAGTGCATATGCCAGTCGGGAGCCCTGCCTCAAAATATCTTTCTTTGTGGAGGCTAGTTGCTAAGGATAGGGAACAATACCAGGAGCCGAGTGCCCCTCCCCTGCCTTCTTTACAGGCATATGGGGGGGGGGTGCCTGACTCCTTGGGAATTGAAGCAGAACTTGAAAAGCTGCAGCTAGAAACTACGGAGGATTTTTTTGATACTATGTACATGACTATGCAACCCCGGCCACAACCTCGGTCCCCAGCAGGTGGTAACAATAATCCACAGGCAGCCCCACCTGTCTGGGTCAACCCAGTTTTTCCAGAAGCATACCAGGAGCCTCCACCACCACCTGCATCACAGAATAATGTGGGGGGGTGGAGGGGGAGACGAGGTGCACCAGCCATCCGCCCAAAATGCAGTAGAACTGGATGAGAGGGTAAAAGCGCTGTTAGGTGCCAAACTTAAGACAAAGAAAAAGATTAGACCTCCCCGCCGCCCAGTTCATTCCGAGCCCCCCACCCCCACTAGTAGTGATTATGAGGGGGACCTTGGAGAGGCACCAGTCTGGGGTACGTTTACTGAATGCCAGTGGGATACTCCCTCCACTACTGACTCAGAGAAAGACTCAATCCCTGAGAGAATTTAGACAAAAAAGAAATCAAAATAAAGCTGGAGGATACATGTAACTGTCACTGACCTCCAGGGGGCACTGCAATCACCCTAGAAGCATTTTGTGGTAGAAGCAGTGTTGAAAGGAGGAAAGAAGGCACTAATGAAGGGTATTGATGGCACCGTCCAAACCTATCGAGTTTCGGACCGCTATTTTTGCCTCCTAGCATTAAAAGATGATGTGGGCATTTTTCCTGTTACGGCCTACCCAAACCCGACAGGAAATAACCCACCACAGTTAAGGATGTTTGTTCCCTGGTCCAGCCTCGAATTATATCAATTCAAAGCTAGAATGCCGGACCCCAAGGAGAATATTGAAGGGTACCTTAGAGAACTGCGGGACCTAATAAATCTTTATAACCCATTGCCCGCTGACCTGGAGAAACTAGTGAAAGTGACTACCCTGCCACATGAGTTTCAACAGGTCATGCAACATGCCAGGACTGAGGCGGCTGGCCGTGAGTTATGGCCCGCTGTAACGCCAAACCCCAATGAAGCCCTCACTCCACTAGTAACAGCACAAGCCACTGAATTACAGCAAACGATGATAGCAGCCCTCACTGCTACCTTTCCCCAAAAGATTTCATGGGGGAAAATTAGGGATGTGAAACAGAAGGAAAATGAATCACCCAGGGAATTCCATGCCAGGTTAGAAGCCGCTCTCAGACAGTTTTCTACCATTGATCCTGAGAAACCTGACCAAGCTCCCCAAATTGTGCCGCTTATTGTTGATGGGCTCCTACCTTCTCTGGGATTACAAATCAAAAAGACTTTGGTGGGTTGGCAAGCAAAACCAGTGGCAGAGATTGTGGAAGCGGTGACACAGTTTTGGGAGACAAGGAAGGAAACACCAGAAATCAAAGTGGACAGGGAGGGTCTGGAGTTGGAATATCCGGTTCCTTCCACCGTGCCTGTAATTGCGTTGGCTGCTATGCCTCAGCAAGGCGCAGTATTTGCTCCTCCTGGCCAGATCCTGGGAAATCCCATGCAGGCGCCATTCCCCCAGCAACAGCAACTGCAGCGGGGATCACACCGACTAAACAGGGGCCGTCCGATGTGTTCGGGGCCTCATTTTCCCCAACCGATAATCTGTTTTGCATGTGGCCTGGCTGGCCACATCCAGAGAAACTGCCCATCCCAGGTGCAGGCACCATCAGCCCAGCCCCAACAGGGCGGGGGGAGTCCTAGACAGTTTCAGCAGCCTGAGTTTTCCCCCAGCCTCTGATGAGAAGCTTTCAAAATATGCAGCCCCCGCCCCAGCTGCCCCTCCAACGCCCTCACCAATTTCGGCCGTGCCAGCAGCTGCAGCAGCCGCAAATGCTTCCCCAAACGTTTCCCCAACAGCCACAGCAGCAGTCCTGGGGACCTTTGGGGAATGCTTGGGGAGGGAATTAACCATATTGACATTTTTCAGCTCTGGAGTCTGAATCCAGGCACACTATGGTTGCATCTGTAGAGCCTTTAGTGAAAATCAAAAACGGAGGAACAATTCATGAGTGTCTGGTGGATTCTGGAGCAACCTACACTACTATAAGACAATCTGAGACTAATTTGCTTCCTGTGGGACCTGAAATCCCAACCATAGGGTTTGGGGGAAGAGTCATTCCTCACCATTTTTCACCAGAGGTCGATGTGTGCCTTGACAATGCTAACGTGAAGCACAAGGTTTTGCTCTCACCGACCACTCCGGTGAATCTGTTGGGGAGGGACTTATTATCAAAATTTCGAGCCACTATTTCTTTTGACCAAACAGGAAAATTCCAGATGTATTTACATTTCCAGAATGGTCAAAATCGGGTTAGCACCAATCTTATAATGCTAATGGCTACCGAACCCAAAACTGCACCAGTTACGACAGTTTTGTCTGGGATAGAGTGGGTCCCTGAACATCTGTGGACCACACATCAGCATGAGGTTGGATCTCTGAGAAATGCTGAGCCCGTGTCCATAGCATTGAAGCCTGGTGCTCAATTCCCTTTGATTCCACAGTATAGGCTTTCCAAAGAGCAAATCGAAGGAATCCACCCTGTTATTGACTCCCTTCTGGCCCAAGGAGTCCTGTGCGTTATGCCTCAGGGCTCGGCATGCAACACTCCCATCCTCCCCATCAGGAAGGAAGGACGCTTTGATGAATTTGGCTGTCCTGTTTATCGTTTTGTGCAGGATCTGCGTGCTGTGAACAAGATTGTACAACCCAGGTACAATATTGTCCCTAATCCAGCAACTATTTTGTCCAGCATCCCTGATGACAGCATTTGGTTCTCTGTGATTGATATAGCGTCTGCATTTTTTTCTGTGGGGGTAGCACCTGACAGTCACACATGTGGGGGTAGCACCTGACAGCCAGTTTTTGTTTGCCTTCACTTATGAAGGGCAGACATTAACCTGGACCCGCCTCCCAATGGGATTCTGTTAAAGCCCCACCCTTTTCACACAAGCACTTCTGAACGACCTTAAAAGCCTTCATCTCCCAGAAGGCAGTGCGCTCATAGTTTGTGTAGATGACTTGCTGATTGCTTCATCATCTGAACTGGCATGCCAAACAGACACCTTGGCACTACTTCATTTTCTGGTGACAAATGTTACAAGGTTAATAATGAGAAACTGCAGTTGGTGTGGCAATCGGTGCACTATCTGGGGCATACCATCTCAGCACAAGGACGACTTATTTCCTCTGTGCGCGTGCAGCAAATTTCCCAATGGTCACGCCCTCGGACCAAGTGGGACATCCGTTCTTTTCTAGGGGCAGCTGGGTATTGCCATTCATGGGTCCCCAACTTTGCATTACTTTCAAAGCCCCTTCACTTGGCAACTAGAGACAATGGTCCAGACCCAGTTGTGTGGATCCCAGAAATGGAAGGGAGCTGGCTGGGTCTGAAGCAAGCCCTGATGTCACCTCCAGCCCTGGGTTTCCCAAATTATGATAAGCCCTTTTACTTATATTGTGCAGAAAAAGAAGGCACAGCACTGGGGGTCCTGGCCCAAATGGTTGGGCCCCAGCCTCGCCCAATTGCTTATTACAGTGGGAAATTGGACCCTGTAGCAGCTGGACTCCCCCCCTGTTTGCGTGCAGTAGCTGCTACAGCCCTCCTGGTTGAGAAATCCCAGGATCTAACATTGGGACACGAAGTAAATGTGATGGTAGGGCATTCTGTTGCAGCCTTGCTCTTACAGCAATCCACACAGCATCTCACCAATGAAAGACTTACCAAATATGAACGGATTTTGTTGCTGGACCCGGCCATTCACCTGCTGAAGTGCAAAGGAGTAAACCCAGCCACTCTTTTGCCTCTCCCTGCAGGGGAGGGCGATCAGAGTGAGCCGCACAATTGCTTGCAGGAATTGGATGCAGTTACTAACATCCGCCCCGACATACTGGACACCCCTCTCCCTGATCCCACTCTCTGCCTGTTTACTGATGGGTCTGCTAGCAGAGACAAACAAGGAAGACTACACGTGGGTTATGCTGTTGTACAGTGGAGGGAGGAGGTTGTTGACTCGGCTGCACTGCCGGCCCATCTGAGCACACAAGCCACTGAGCTGTTTGCACTTGCGCGGGCGTGTGAACTGGCAGAAGGACAAAGAGTCAACATTTACACAGACTCACTATATGCTTTTGGGGTATGTCATGAGGTGGGGCAAATTTGGAAACACCGTGGGTTCCTAACAGCAGCAGGAACTCTGGTAGTTAATGGCTGGTTCATAGCCCGCCTGCTGGCTGCAATGCACCTCCCTGCAGCGCTTGCTGTCATCCATTGCGCTGTACATCAGACTGATGACAGTTTTGAGAGTTTAGGGAATGCGCAAGCAGATCGAGCTGCGAAATTTGCAGCACACCGAAAACCTGTGTTACAAATGGGGGTGCAGACAAACTTGGGGTTCCCTGATTTGTTTTCCACTCTGGCTCAAGTACAGCACGAAGCCCCTGATGCAAAAAGAGAGGCGTGGGTGAGTGCCAGTGCCTCCCTCCAGCCCTGGCCACCTCTGGTGGATGATATTTTTGTTCTCCCGGATGGGCGGCCGGTAGCCCCTAGGAGTATGATTAGAGCGCTTGCCCATGCGACCCACATGGTGAGTCACATGGGAATGGGGGGGTATTGCAACACAAATCCTAAAACAATGGTATGCCCCAGGAATCCACCTGGAAGCAAAACGGGAGACCCAAGCTTGTCACACCTGCCAAAAATTTGTGCCTAAACCACAAAGGAAACAAAGCGCCTACCCGTGGGTTTTTGGTCCTTTTCAGCATGTGCAAATTGATTTCATTGAATTGCCTCCATGCCAAGGCTATAAGTATTGCCTTACTGTTATTGATTTATTTTCTGGGTGGGTGGAATGTTATCCAGTGAAACATCAGACACCCGAAGCAACTGTGAACTGTTTATTTAGAGAGCTTCTCCCAAGATTTGGGGTCCCAGTAAGAATAGGTTCAGATTTAGGACCTTCCTTTGTTGCTAATTTATTTAAGAAAATGTTGACTGCACTACACATTTCACATGCAGCTCATACACCTTACCCTCCAGAAAGCTCAGGAGCTATAGAAAGAAAAAATGGTTTCATCAAAAATAAATTAAAGAAGATCTGTGAGGATACAGGGCTATCCTGGATGGAGGCATTGCCCCTAGCCCTGTTACACATTAGGAACACCCCGAATAGAAAACATGGATTGACGCCCTTTGAGATTCTTTTTGGAAGACCTTTCCCAGTGTATCATAGTCCACCTAGGTTTCAAACCCTAACTGAAGTAAGTGACATTGTAACTAAATATGTTCTATCTCTAGCTACCCTCTTGAAGGTCATCCACAGAGAAGTCCAGAATTCCCAGTCTGTTCCGGCTGACGTGGCTTGCCATAATATTCTGCCTGGTGACCAAGTCTGGCTACTGACGCATTGTAGGAGGAACGCCTTTAAACCGCATTGGGAGGGGCCCTATCAGATGCTACTGGTGACCACTACTGCCATAAAGGTCGAGGGAAGAGACACCTGGATCCACGCCTCCCACGCTCAGAAGGTTGTGTCTCCTGTGGAACCCGAGACTACAGCATTTCCACAATCTCATCTGGATTTGCAGCAAGTGGAAGATCCAGAAGCCACGCCCCTGCCCGAGCCTGGCACACCGCCACAAGCGTCAGAGCAGCAGCAGCCATCTCTACCACAGCCATTCCAGTTCCAGCGAGAGCCCTACGATTTGCGTCCCCGACGGTACAGGCATCCTTTTGAAGCTTGCCAGTTGCAAGAACCGCCTTGAATCTTGCCAGCCAGCCGTTTGTGTTCCAGCTATTTTTTGTTCCTGTACAATAAAACTTCAAGCCATCAGCCGCAACAGAATTCATATGTCATCCGAAGAAATCGGAAGCTGTGACTTTGTGATTCTAGTAACCCCATTGAGGACAATAGTGTAGCTCCCAATAGTGACTTCCCCATAGAGCCCCAAGTACAAGATTTTAGAAGGTTTTTTTGTTCCCTTTATTTGTTGGACTGTTATTGTGAAGAATATTTTTGGTTGTCAGCTTGTTGTGAACATTTTTATTTAGATGTGTATGAGCAGGACTATCAGGACGAATATCTGACAATTTTCCTTGTACGAAGTAACAATAATAACTTAGAAGATAAGAAGTTTTATTGGGCCAGTAGTATTGAGTGCCCACAGTTTAACGGGTTGTGGGAAGCAGACAAGGTAAAGGAGGACTGGGATACCATCCTGCATCTTAGGGATCCTTTGCCATTTCCTAAGGAGACCTTTGATCACGTGAGTAACCTCCGAAGGTGGGTGTGCCCTGACTGCTTTCTAGCCCAATTCCAACCACACAGCACACAGGAAGGGAAAGGGAATGAACCAGAACAGTAGAGGATGGAGAGGGGTGTGTTTTTAGTATTGTTATGCCTGAGTCTCATGGTTACAGGTTTAGAACATCCTTACAAACGCATTTTACAAAAGGTAGCCCAAGTAGCATGACTTAAAGACTGCTGGATTTGTGAAAGGACACTTAAAATAGATCAGAAAGCCACCCTGTTTGCAGTCCCTGCAAAGATTAGAGTATGGAGCCTTCCATCTTTAATGTCCATACAACATTCATTGGACCTTGTAGAGACCAAACACATTCAGGAACCCCCACAGGTACTATGGAAACATCCTGGCCCACGGTGGGTCCCTGAATGGCAGCAGGAGAAATTACCTGAAATATGTTTTACACCTGATACATGTACTTACCCCCTTTGTGTACGAAGTACCACACGAGCCGGTATGCAGGTTGGCACTCTTGAGCTTTCAAAATGTGCCCAAATTGTAGATCTCAGCCTAGGACAGCCAGATGTCCCTATTCCACCACCACAAGACACTGAATATAGGGTGTGCAGACAGCGGGTCTGCTATGATAAAATGGGGGAGTTGGAGTCTACCCAATTTAATTCCACTGGGACTTGTAACCAGAGCATTCCAGTGTATTTATCTACTTTCCGAAGCATTCAACACCAACTACAACCTTGCCAAGGCAAGCTTGTCATACAAGAGGGTGCCTTTGAAAAACTCCACAAGATAACAGTGTGTGGTCAAGAAAGTACGTTGGAGTTGGAAGAAGCTCTACGGTTTAAAAGGGAACTAGAGATGTTAAAGTGTAGTACTTTGTTTGACCAGGCAATGTAATCTATTCCCGGGATCACAGCCAAGCCTGGTATGTCACTTCTCAGGGTGCAGTCACCTGGTCTTTTCTTTATATGTGGGAATAATGCATATAAAGCTCTACCACCCAAGTGGCAAGGAATATGTACTCTAGGGTATGCCTTTCCAAATATTGCAATATATGATTCTCTGAATGCATCTGATGTACCTAACTTAGGAAGCTTCTTACATAGGATGAGGCCGAGGAGCGTACATAACCCTATTGTGAAACACCAGTCTTTTGGATGGCGTTTTATGCGAGCCATTGTTCCAGGAATAGGAGTCTGGGA
This sequence comes from Gekko japonicus, assembly GCF_001447785.1. Lineage (NCBI taxonomy): Eukaryota > Metazoa > Chordata > Lepidosauria > Squamata > Gekkonidae > Gekko > Gekko japonicus. The sequence continues at coordinate 517,107 of NW_015169817.1, read as the reverse complement.
GCTGGAGAAAGCCCTTGTAAACATAAGTTCTGAAATTGAACGTTCTTTTAATGATACAATAGCTTCTTTTTCACACATGCAAACAGAAATTGATTCTGTAGCTCAAATGGTTATACACTAGACATCCTTGCTGCACAACAAGGAGGAGTCTGTGCCCTTATTAAAGAAGAATGTTGCTTCTATGTAAACCAATCTGGATATATAGCTTCACATTTACAAGATTTAAAGAATGCAGTACAAGTATTTCATCAGGTAGCCAAGGAAGTCACCCTGGACTTATGGGACTGGCTTCCAAACCTAAGTAGTTGGGTGAAAACCTTGGTACACTTTTTGGTGTTAGGTGGTTTTGTAATCTTGGTGTGTTTTCTTGCTATTTCCTGTGCAGCTAAATGTATTCCTTCTGTGTTTTCTTCTGGAATCAAAATAGTCTCTACCTCCACATCAGCTATATCGTCACAACAACGTAAAATAGACAGATGGGCCTGAAAGCTTCCTGTAGAAAATTGTGTTTGGGTTCCCTTTAAACCCAAAAAATGGGGGATTGTGGAAAGAAATTTTAGAAATATAGAAAGTTTGGGTTTAAGATGGAACCTAATATCTCATGAAATCCATGTGTCTGTCTCTGTGTATTGCTGGAACAACAGTAAGGAGACAACAGGATTTCACATACCCCACTTCCCCTTAGAAGATAACTTTGAAGTGAGCCCTCTGATAGCTTCAAAGGACAGTGTAACCCCAAATGGTGGGAACACCAGGAAAACAATAGCACCTTCCAGTAAATAAGAATTGTGTGAACTTTTGTTGTAAGGAAGCAAATTTACAATTTCAACTTCTAGGAAACAATTTACAGTTAAGCAATTTCCACTTCCAACTGTGATATTACAACTGTGATATGATTATCAAAAGAACTCCTTTGATCATTTGGTATAAATACTGGTGAAATCCTACAGAACTTCGTTGGCTTCTGAAGGATCAGGAGGGGCTTAGTCTCCTGAGAATTGGAAGTCAACCCGAGAGGGCCCTTTCGCTTCTTGCATGCTTTGGGGTGGGATACTTTGTTTGCATGTTCATTTTTCTGTATGTGTTTACAATTTATATTTCTTGAAATAGAAGTGTACTGTGTGGGCAAGCTGACACAGCGTCTTGCTGTTCACCTTGTCAGGTAAACTTTGAATACTGAGCCTTTTAAATAAAAAAGATATATAAGAAGAGAGACCTTTGCTTGGAGTGTCTCTGGCCAGCGCTCAGTGTTTCCAAACTTGCACCTTCCGCCTTTGGTAAGGAGGCAACACTCAGGGGAACATGAACTGGAGGGGGTGTGTTGGGGCACATTTTTCTCACAACATGGCCAAAACCCAAAGTTTCTAGTACCTGTTCTAAGTAGCTTGGTTCCACTTTGTCAATGGTGAGGGAAGCCGTGCAGTGGATGGTCTTGGTGGTGGCCGTGGTCTGCATCGTAGCGGCGGAAGCCACAAGTCGAGCGCCTACAGTGCAGGTGTTTACCCACTATCTTCCCAAGATTGGCAAGGAGAACACCTTGCAGTGCTACGCTGACAGATTCCATCCTCCTAAAATCAGCATCGAACTTCTGAGGAATAGCAAGCCAATGGAGAGCCAGAAGAGCGACCTTTCTTTTCACCAGGACTGGGCCTTCCATAACCTTGTCTACGCCAACATCACTATCGATGGGAAGACCGAGTATTGATCCGCCCTGAGCCATTTGGGGGAGGGCGGAATATAAGCTGAAATAAATAAATAAATAAATAAATAAATAAATAAATATGATGAATCTATTTTATAATGTTGGCAATATTGTATAGTGTTTATTATTTTTCTGGTATTATCAGATAGATCTCTATTTGGAATGAACCCGGATTGATCAGGGTGTATCGGGGGGGTCAATTATTTTATTTTGTCTTGCTAATAGTGTTTAGTGTAGATTTTATCATCTGTGTTGAGCAAGGAGATGGGTCTGTTTGAATTTGGATTTGACGGGTCTCTATCTTTTTTTGGGATGACTATGATCTTTGCTCTACTCCAGTGGGTTGATTTACTTTAACTTTATTAAATTTTATGACAAGAATCCACATTTCTGATTTTGTATTAGTAAGAGTTAAGAAAATGTTATAAGATTATTGCACACTGCTGGAGCTATACAATTGTTATTTTAGCATCGAAGGAAAACCCAAACCCCTTTTAGACTGGAGCCTTCAGCACATCTTTATTTTTCATATACTCCCTCTGCTACTGTGCTTCTAATATCATCGGGGTTCACAGTTTTGAAACATCTAATACTCTTTTCATAGACAATGTCTAAAAGACTCTTCTTTTAGTTTGCGTTCTAATGTGAAGGCACAACCAACATTGATCAGACTGCTCATTCCAAGTACAAATGCATCCCCTATAATGCACTTCTTAATGAACAATTGAATAATAGCATCTGTAAGGATCAAGGTTTTATTCAATTGTTCATTAAGAAGTGCATTATAGGGGATGCATTTGTACTTGGAATGAGCAGTCTGTAAGGATCAAGGTAGGAGCTGTGGTGGCTCAAGTGGTTAAGACGCTGAACTGCAGGCTGTGGAAGGTCGGTAGTTCAGCAGTTCGAGACCCGGGTGCCGCATGATGGAGTGTGCTCCCATCTCTAGTTCCAGCTCCTGCCAATCTAGCAGTTCGAAAGCAAGAAATTGCAAGTAGATAAATAGGTACCACTTCGGTGGGAAGGGAACAGCGTTCCGTGCGCCTTGGTTTTTAGTCATGCCGGCCACATGACCACGGAAATGTCTTCGGACATCGCTGGCTCTTCGGCTTTGAAACGGAGATGAGCACCGCAACCCTAGAGTCGGATTCGACTGGCTTTCGAGTAAGGGAACCTTTACCTTTACCTTAGCTGACAGTTGGCAATTAAGAAAGCATTTTCTATACAGGAAAAGTCATGGTTTGATTTCTTTCAGGGTTGACTGATTTGATCTTCTTGCTTTTTAACTCCATTCTGACATATCTGTTTTTCCCATGTACCCTTTTTAAAAGGCATGTAAAAAGAATGAGAAATGTCTGGTTTTCATTATCCCCAGAACTGTGTATTATTAGCAGCCCCCATAGTCCAGATTAGCCAGACCTTGTGAAAGCTCAGAAACTAAGCAGGGCCAGTAGGTGGATGGGAGACCACCAAGGAAGGGTGGGGCTTCTATGCAAAGGGAGGCAGTGGCAAACCACCTTTGCTCATCTCTTGCCTTGAAAACCTCATGAGGTGGAACTTCATCAGGGTTACCAAGAGTTGGTTCTGTGACTCAATGGCACACTTTACCTTTTAGAATTCTGGATTGAGCATTTACGCAAAGACATCAAAACTACTAATAAAATTATTTATCAGGCAATAGTAATGGTTTAGCAATCAGGAAAATCACAGATCTAAATTCCTTCTTGAGGAGGCATCTGTCGAGCTCTGTCAAGGAGAGAATCACAGAAAGAGGAAAAATTGGCAGTAACAAATGAGGCACTCCAATTGTTTATGATGAACTGCTGCAGGGAACAGCACAGAGCTTATATGGGTGGGGAACAAATGATATCCCAACGATAGGATCTGCGTTGAGTTCCTTCACTCCTTCTGGCAGCTGGAAGGTGAATGCCCTCAGCAGGCTGGTGAAGAAGATGAAGAGCTCAATCCTTGCCAGCTGCTCTCCCAGGCAGACGCGGGCCCCTGCAAAGGAAACAAGGGAAGGCAACATATGAGGAGTCTATTAACAAGTATTGTCTAGAATGTATCACCTAGGTGAACATTTGGCTTGGACTTTGGTAAAATAGCACGAGCTGAATGGATGAAGATTTCCTTCTATCCTCAAAAGTAGCTCCTCCTTCTGTTGCTGCAACACTAAGTTCTCCACACCACATTTTATTGCCAAGCTGCTCACTTCCTGTTTTTCTGCCCCCCCATCCAACAAAAGACCAGAGAACCAACACAAGAGTAGGACAACACTGAACTGCAGTCAAATGATTCTCCCTGAAAGAAGTTCTCATCTTGTCCAGTGGCTGATTTCGCAGTAGAGGTGCCTCACGGTTGCACCGCCGTTTGCCCTAACACTATTGGTCAATGTTACACCCGAAGCTGGGGGGCTGCATTTTGACTTGTGGCTTCGCCCCATTTCCCCCACAGTTTTGTGATCCTGTTTTTTTTTAATATAAATTTTTATTAAATTTCCAACACATACATCATAAAACAGCTCCGAGAGACGCGCCCAAGCGCAGCGCCGCATCCGCCGGAACTCGTGATCCTGTTTTTTGAGGATCACAAAACTGCAGAGGAAATCGGGTGAAGCTGTGGGTCAAATGCAGCCCCGCAGCTTCGGGTGTGAAATTGACCAATAGTGTCGGGGCAAACGGTGGCGCAACCGCGAGGCAGCTCTAGTGCGAAATGAGCCCAGTATCTGGCTATCAAATCATTCATCAAACCCTTTAAGTGTTTAGTTGTGCATGTAACAGCAGAGCCACTGGAGAGCGGACTAGGGGAAAAATGTAGGGATCCTGAAAAATTGGGTGGACCATGGGGCTGGCCTAGTGTGATGAATGGGCAAAAGTCCCACCCCTTTTTATACATAACCCTATCTCCAGTGCACATTTATAGCCTGTAAAAATATTGAATGAATTACTGAAGGTTTCCTTGCATATGCCAGTATGCCTACCTTTGGAAGCAAAGAGTCAGTTCGCAAAGGGGATAGTGACAGTATCAAATAAGCTCCATACCCCACTAGGCTCTCCACAGATAACTCCAAATCTCCATCTTTCACAGCAAGGCATGTGATTTGTGTTTTCATAGAATGTTTGGTCTGGAAGATGATTGTTGCAACCATTATTGGGCATCAATGCAAGCCTTTTTGGGGTTTCAGAGGGGATCCATGTTGGTTTGTAGTAGAATAACTAGATTCGAGTCTTATAGCACCTTAGAGGCCAACAAGATTTTGGGGTGCAAGCTTTCAATAGTCAAACCTCCCTGTACCATATCAGACAAGGGGTGCCTCTCAAAGACTCATACCCCCCATTTTTTTTGTTGGTCTCTAAGGTGCTACTAGAATCAAATCTTGTGTTTTGGAGGGAAATGACAGAGCTTCCTGATCTACAACAGCTTAGTTCAGAGAAGGGATGCAGGGTCTACTCTAAGACTGGGCTCTAGACTAGAAGACCGTTACAAGCTGTGGCTGGTTGGATTAGACTGAGCCAGCTGAAACTGAATCTGACAAAGACGGAGGTCCTGTACTTGAGTCGGGGCGGACCGTGGGTAGGGATCCCACTTCCAACCTTTGATGGGGTGCCACTGGTGCCAGCACCGGAGGTTAGGACCTTGGGAGTGCTCTTGGATGCCAGTTTGGTGTAGTGGTTAAGTGTGTGGACTCTAATCTGGGAGAACCAGGTTTGATTCCCCACTCCTCCACTTGCACCTGCTGATGTGAACTTGGGTCAGTCACAAGCTCTGTCAAAGCTGTTCCTGAAAGAGCAGTTTGTGTCAGAGTTCTCTCAGCCCCACCTACCTCACAGGTTATCTGTTGTGGGGAGGGGAAAGGAGTTTGTAAGCTGCTCTGAGAAAGGGTGGGGTATAAATCCAATATCTTCTTCTTCTTCTTCCTTGACAATGGAGGCCCTGGTAGCAGCCACTGCCAATTTGGCCTTTTACCATCTTCAGGTAATTAGGCAGTTGGTTCTCTTCCTCGAACGCAATGATCTAGTTACAGTGATCCATGTGATGGTGTATAGAAATATTAATTCCTATAAACCCCTGCCTTTCCCTGAAATGTCTTTCTGATACCCTGTTTCCTGTTACAAGCCAGATGGCTGACCATTTGGTCAGAAGAGGCTCAATAGCCTGCCATAAAACCACATAGTCTTCACACTTCTAGTGGGGAAACCTAGACTTGATGGCGCCTGGCTGTGCCTACATGCCAGGACTCACGTAAGCATAGAGGAGTGGTTAGAGTTTGGGGGAGCACATACTGCAGGTGTGGCCTTCAAGACTACTGACCATTCAGAACAATTGGACACTCCCAAGTCTACTTCAATTGGCTCCTGGCCAGAGCTCATTTGAAGACTCAATTGCAGTATATCTGTTTAAATCCTATGAGAGTTCTGTTCTGTTCCTGTTATCTGCTGTTCTGTGGACTTATCCCTGAAATGCTTTGTCTCTGTCATGTGCTCTTTGGGAGAGACAAAGAGTTTCTTTGGAGCTGAGCCCATGGCTGCATGCTTGCAAAGATGAAACTCTTGTTTCTCAAGATACTTGGACTATCCCAATGGACAATACTGACTCTTGGACCCTACCTGATGTTGGTAAATATGCTTCTTATTGTGTAGTTAGGCAAAACATTGCTTAGGATGTTCTTTTAAAGTCTTTCTAGTCTGATTGCGATCCTGTACTGAATAAACTTTATTCTTGTTATAAATATTGTCTGCTTGATTTGTAACTGACCCCAAGCTAACTCCTGTGTCTGAACC
>NW_015169817.1:464354-510027 GCF_001447785.1 Gekko japonicus | reverse complement strand
TCAGCAGGGCCTGCAAAATGGAGCTCTTCCACCAGGCTTTCAATTAGGAGCCGCCCCCACCACCCCCACTACCGTAATCATTAACAACCGAAGCCTCGTGCCTGGTCTATTACTGAGAGCCTGTGCTCGTCGACCGAAATTGAGAAAGATCAATGAGCTGAAAATCAAGGAAAGTTACAGAATGCATGAGGTCATCTTTGATATCACAAGTCAATTGCTAGCACTTTAGTATATTGTAAGTTGGTTTTAATGAACTGTCTAATTGAATTGTTTGAAGGTTGTTTTTAGGTGTATGATATTTTTTTTGCTTTTATTATGTGAGCCGCCCTGAGCCTGCCATGGCAGGTAGGGCGGGGTACAAATTTAAATAAATAAATAAGATGTGCAGAGTCTGTATCTGCAATCCCACTTACGTTGCTCCCCCCACCCCAGCTGACACATTCGCAGTTAATACACTACATGGAAGTGGGGGAGAATAAGGAAGTAGTCACCATTTGAGGTTCTAAATATCCTTGGCCAGGCTCAGCATCTCTGTTTAAAAGAGTGTGTGTAAGTGGTCAGGGAAAGCCTCTGCCTAAGACTGCAGAATGGCCGGCAATCGGAGTGGACACTCCTAGACTCTGCCCCTGATAAGTCCTGATGAGATATTTTGAGACCTGTGACCTAATCATCCTAGAATTTTAAAAAACAGAAATAGGGGTCTGTAATGATATCATATTTAACTGTGTGTGTGTGGCTTTAAAAGTGATATACCTACCCAGTGATGAATATTCTATTATAAAGGTTTGGAAAGCCTTAAATTTCCTGGTGGCAGCCGGATTACCCAGTAGAGAAAAACATAAAGTACACTTTTAAAGGGAAACCAGACCTCCCCGGTAAAGGGGTCATCACAGGGTCAATCAGATGTAACATCAGAACCCCTATTCTTTGAGAAACCTTTCCAGATAGCTTTCATTGATTCTCAGCCCTCTATACTGCTGTGCAGTTTTTCCAAGGAGAAACAAGGGGTTGAAGTTTCAGGCACCACAGCCATCATTTCTGGGGAAGGCGGGACAGCATCTAGCCATTAGACAAGGGAGGGAAGCTTGGGGCGGAGCTACTTCTCAAGAGAACAGCCTTCTCAGGTGCTCTCAAAAGAATTCAGTTCCCTATTTCTTCCAAAGCTGTAACATTTGCAGTACTATACTGCCATGGGAGGCAGCTAAATAGGAGGAGTTATTGCTCCATGGAAAAGGACATGCTCTACATGCAGAAAGACCCACATTCTATTCCTGCTTCCATTACGTAAGGGTCTCAGTAACAGGGTTGGGCTTCTGCCTTAGATCTTGCACCACCATGCAGAGCATCCAGCAGTCAGAGTGGGCCCTAGGTCGAATGTCCCCATGTTCTTCTTCAGTATAAGAATGTTACATACACAGACACAAAAAAGAGGAAGTAATTTCCTTTTCTCCTGCCAATCTAGCAGTTCGAAAGCAAGAAATTGCAAGTAGATAAATAGGTACCACTTTGGTAGGAAGGGAAGAGCATTCCGTGCATCTTGGTGTTTAGTCATGCCGGCCACATGACCACGGAAACGTCTTTGGACAGCGCTGGCTCTTTGACTTTGAAACAGAGATGAGCACCGCAACCCTAGAGTCGGACTCGACTGGGTTTCGAGCAAGGGAACCTTTACCTTTACTTAATTTCCTTTTTATGTCCAAGCTATATTTAATAGAATTTACTTACAGTTGTTTTCTATCCACAAATATACTAATATTAGTGTTAAGGTTTTAGTAATGCAGTGGTTCCTAAGAAACATTCTGTACAAGAAGAAAACATTCCTAAATTTAATCCTTCAGAGAACCCTATAAACAGCTATCAACCACATTTTGCATTTACCTGCACCAAATGGAAGGAATGCTTCTCTTTCCACAAAACTTCCATCCTTGTCCAAAAAATGATTTGGGTTGAATTCCTCTGGTGTCTCCCATTCTTTAGGATCAAGAAGAACAGAACGTAGATCTGGAACAATTATGGCCTCCTGGAAGAATGAAAGTGTTGCTTCAGGATGCATACAATGATATTGATCTTTTCCCAGTCATTGTCCCAATACTAGTATTTGCTGTTTCCTAGGGTTGCCAATCAGTGTCTGACTCATGGCAGGAGATTGTGGGGAGGGTATGACATTGTTGGCACCATAACAGTAATGACATGCTATCATTTTTGGGTTGAACCTGAAACCGGTCATACTGCTCTAGGTTTCAGTGGATTCTCTATGGTTCTACCATAGAAATTCTCACGTATCCTTGAGGAGTGTGATGTCACTTCTGGGTTCACCCCAGAAATGATGTAATACTGTTGATGCTACAGTGATTTATTACTTATATTTAACCCTACTGGCCTACTGTGTGGCAGTGGGGGTTGGGAGCTGCCAATGGGAGTTTTCCTGCTGTAAGGGGAATCCTGAAAACCACCAAACAAAGACCCAAAGGAAACTGTGCAAAATGCGCTTGTAATGCATAACATATAATGTGTAACAGTATAAGGTAAATAATGTATAATAATAATTCCTTCTAAGTCTATGGATGGAAGAAGAAGAAGAAGAGATTGGATTTATACCCCGCCTTTCACTACCCAAAGGTGTCTCAGAGTGGCTTACAGACTCCTTTCCCTTCCCCTTCCCACAACAGACACCCTGTGAGGTAGGTGGGGCTGAGAGAGCTCTGACAGAAACTGCTCTATTTCAAGAACAGCTCTTATAAGAACAACAGCTTGTCCAAGGTCATCCAGCCAGGTGCAAGTGGAGGAGTGGGGAATCAAACCCAGTTCTCCCAGATTAGAGTCCATGCACTGAACCACTACACCAAACTGGCTCTGTGGAAAGGAAGTCCTCAACAGAACAAGATGATTAAATTCTCCGGAGTAAACTTCCGTTTCATAGAAAACGTCTCCTGAAAGTCAAAAATGTCTCTCATGTATCCATGGATTGCAATCTTTTCAACAGGATACTATACAAAATCCTAATCCCTAACGAATGGTATCTTTTGCAGAAATTCTTACAAAGATTCTTACAAAGAATACAATCTGGAGGCACTGACACAAATAGATCAGCACAGATGGGGCCAGATAATTTGGGGGCTGACAAAATACTAATAATTTAATATTTCTGGGAAAGAGGTCAGGTTTGTAGTAGTTCAGAAACTACTAAACAGGAAGCTCTGATACATGAGATTGTGTCAGATCCTCCACGCATTCAGATGAACACACGTGTATGAAACAGTAGTGTTTATTAAAGCAATGAAGAAGCTGGAACAGCAGGAGTGTTTAGAATGACCCAATAATGCAGGGCACAAAATATTAAACAGATTCATACAAAGACATAACCAATCATTATGGTTCCCGCTTTCACGGGTCTGTTAAACCTCGCGCCAAAAAGCCTGGGAGCCCAACGGCCTAACACAGATAAACAATTATTTCATTCCCATGCGCTAGCTCATTATAGATAAAAGCAAAAGACACCACTCTGCACCTGTTAACCTTGGAAGATAACATGTTACCAGGCATACTACTAGCGTTTATAGAAAGGAATGTCAGCAGCAGGCGGGAGCAGGGGAGAGACAGGCTGGCACTGGAGAAAACGCACAAATGTTACACAGAACTCTTTGGCAGCTAGCGGACAGATTGTAAACTGCTTTGAGACTTCCTAAGGTAGAGAAAAACAGCATATAAAAACTCTTCTTCTTCTTCTTCTTTTCATGTACATAATACAAAGTGCTGCCTTTTATAGATATCACTCTTAGAATCTAGAGGTGCAACCATAAGGATATCCTGTACCTTTGGAATTAGAAAACCACGCATGTTCACACCTTTTGTACATTGCCTGGAGAGCCCAAAGAGTAAGATATACTGGAAACGTTGGATCTCATGAACCACGGCATTCGTGTAGGTTTTTTTTCGATCTTGATAGCGCAATGATTGAGAGGAACCTAAAACATCTTCCATCTCCTTGTGGACTTTCTCTGAGGAAAGCAGTACAAAAGAATTTATTACAGACACTGCATTTTCGCGGCGCGCAGGGCTCTTTTTGTAGCAGGAACTCCTTTGTATATTAGGTGACACACCCCTAATGTAGCCAATCCTCCAAGAGCTTACAGAGCTCTTCTTACAGGAGCTACTGTAAGCTCTCGGAGGATTGGCTACATTAGGGGGGTGTCGCTTAATATGCAAATGAGTACCTGCTACATAAAGAGCCCTACGGCCCATTCATGAACCAGTGAAAATATCTGATATAGCATATTCCAAAAAATGGAATGCACATGGAGCTGTAGGCTTGGGTAATGAGTCAGCACATATTAACTATGAAAAGAAACAACAACAACAAAATTAAAGGAACTGGAGTTCTTTTACTCAAAATTGGTCCCCATGACAAGCATCCTTTACATAAGTAGAACATGTTCCAGAATAAAAGCATTATTTAAACCTGTGTATAGACAGTTCACAGCTTGTGCAAACCATTCTCCCAGGGCAAAGTGAAAGTATGGAAGTGAGACAGATACTTAACCAACAAGTAATGTTTTTACCCTAATCCAAGGTAAAGTAACACAAGGGGTACAGCAATGGATAATCACAAAGACAAACAAAATTGCTGCAGATGTGCATACAATTAGAAAATAGTTGGCAATAATATAGAACAACAATAGAATTTTAAGATGTTTTAATTCTTGTTTTCAGCAAAGAGCGCCATCGAGATGACGTCGAGATGAGCAGAAACGCAGATTACGAACTTCTCGAGTTCTAGCGTTCGTTTTGATACAGTTCTTTATCAAACAAATCTCAGAATCTCAGTTCTTTAATGATCTTCATACGAATACTTCACAAGAAGGAATTCCTAAATCCAGAAACTTTTCCAAACAGCTTTGGACTAACAATTTTCAACTTCCATCGGACGGTCTGTTTAGATTCTAGGAGTGGACAGAGGACAGTCCTAATTCTGAAAGAGGCCAAAGCAATGATTATTTGCTTGATGTTGTGACTGGGTAGAGGAGTGTGGTGTGAGCAGATAGTTCTCAATTCCTTCTTGAGGAAAGTGGCACTGGGTTGTGGGGGAGTTCCCTCTAAAACTATTTTACTGCCTGGGCTGCTGCCCTAAATTGGGTTGCCAGCCCCCAGATCCCAGTGGGGAATCCCCTGGGTTCAGGGGCTTCACTCTGCCATGGACCAGCTGGCTGGTGGGGGGAAACCCTTATCCTAAACAGAAACGTCACCGCACAACATCCCCAAGTCGATGACATGCTTCTACTTCATTTGTATATTATAGTCATTAATTAAATCTGATAGAAATTGGTACGCCTAAATAAATATTTCTGCCTCTCAAAATTACTCCAGTACAAATGCAATTATAAACTAAATCATTCTACCCATTTTCCAATGAAGTTTATTTAGAATTCTTGGATTTTTTTTTTCTAGGGCCCTCTCACACTGCTTTCCTTTGCAGTTAAGTACCACTGTACTGATTGGAACTTACTCCCAGTTAATGATGAATAGGATTGTGCTGTTCATTAGCTACTCAGTATGAAAACTTAAAAGAATGACAACCTGGGAATATGAAGATGGCCTTTCTTTACGTCAATACAAAAGTCCTTCTTACCTTGGATGTCTGGGTGATTTGCCATGAGGAGCAATGCCCATCGCAATGTCAAGGATGTTGTTTCTGTTCCTGCGATGAAGAGGTCGAAAATACACTGTGTCAGATTGTCTTCACTGTAGGTAGACTTGGGGTCTTTCTTGCTCTGTTGTTGACGGTAAAGAAAGTGAGTCAGCATTTTTAAAAACTTAGATTTTTTGACTCTGAAGCCATGGATATAAGACTCTACAAAATGTACTGAGGAAGCATCAGATTAGTTCCAATCACACCCAAAGCCACATTGTACTAGAAACCTACAAATGGGTCCAGGCAAATTTTGTCATCAAGGGAAACCACCACAACAAAAAGCAAAGATATTAATCAAAATCAAATATATTCTTTTTTAAAATAATCTATTAATTTCCAAACAAAAACAAAAGAGAAATACATGTACATATTTTAGGCACATCTACAAAGTCAAACAGTTGTTGGTAGATTAATTAATCTCTTAAAGATAATATTATTCCAATAAAGTTTCAGATCACGCATTTCATACCTTTTTACTCCCGTATTATATCTGATAAAATTTTCAGATTATCTAGCACAAAGCCAAAAACAAGAAACTTAGACAATTAATTATCCCCTCACCTGACACTGTTATTATTTAAAGTGATCGCTATTATTTGACGTAATCACTATCCTAATTTCTATTGAAATTCCTTTAGTATTCCATTAATATTCCTTCTTTTCTTTGCCATTTAAACATTTATCTCAATCGACTAACTATAAATATGCACTAAAGACACAAAATTCCTAAAAATCAAATTATAACTACAAATTATTATCACAATGGTCACAATACACCCAATTACACCCACATTAATTCATTAATTATAAGATGACCAGATTTTACTTAAAAGTTTTGAAATATAGCTTTTATAGATATTCCATATAGTCTACACCTTATTAAGGTCCCTTACTAACTACATCACAGAAGATCAATCTTTTTTTCACAACTTAAACTCTACTTAAATCTATAAAGTACAATTATATTCAAAAACACTTTTAAATCCTAATACCTAACTTAAACTCTATCCTAAATGCAAAATATAACCCCAATAAAAATAATTAACCCCATTTCACCTTTACTAAGTCATTATTACCACTCTACACTGCACCAATTACTAGAAAACTGCATACTACTGAGTTACACATAGTCAACCATTCCTTTCTTACAGAGACATTATCTATTAAAGAGGAGGGACATTCTATACACAGATAAGACACTTGTCTCATGTTCTTTCTCCATCTCTCTGTTGCCTCTTCTTTCTTCTCCATTTCCTTTAGATGTCTGAAATTCTTGAATTCATGTAAGCTTAAATCCAGGTTCTTCCTTCTCCATTTCCACAAACCAATCACCGCTCTTTTGTAAAGTTTAAAGTTCTTTCCACATCTTCTTGACTCCTTCCTTTTCCTCACCTGGCATTTTAAAGAATGACCCTTTTTCTGTTGTATTTTTGGCCTCAAACTTATCAAATTCTTTGAATAGTGTCTTAAATAAAGTTCAGGTTTCTGAGATATATTTTCTGTGCTTAAAGGCTGGCTATCCAATGGCTCCCTCTCCTGGCCGCAGTCCTGTTGTTCGTCTAAAACCTGTGAGGGTTGTTCCAATTTCTCATTATTTTCCATCTCCAAATGTAAAATCTGAGATCCTTCAAGCAGATTTTTAAAAGCTGTTGCAACTGCTTGTTTAATTGATTCCTCTAAAAATTTTTTACATTGTTCAACAGTAAGGTCTCCTATTTATACATTTAAATCTAGTTCTTCCTCATCCTCTGCTGCTGCCGCCATTTTCTCACTCTACTTTAAGTAACTTTTTAAAAAATATAGCCTTTTTAAATTCCATTTAATTAAATGTCACAGTCCTTTTGGTGTAACATTCAGCAGTTTTCATTTGCATTTTTTCACAACTCTTACTCTGGTTAATGAATACTTTACAGTTAGGTAAACATTTTTCTTTTTCCTTACCCCACTTCTCCGCTTCTTCACATCAGTCACTCCCCCAACTTTTCATAGCCGCTTTCACAAAAGAATTGGGGATAACTAAAAGGGTATTTAAATCGAAGTCTTCGACATATTGCATATAAATATGTGAAAAAATATCCTAGGTATGACGTGCTACTTGCTTAGCATAATTTAAAATGGCTGGTCGCTGCTCGTAGAACACGGAAGCCATGTTCTTCCACATCTTTGCTCCTGCTTCGCCTGCTTTGGGACAAACTGGCATCTCCCCCCATGATTGCCATCAATGGGGGGGGCGGCAAAAGCCCCCTGCCACTTTGCCTCCCTCCAGGAAGTGAAGCGGAGCCCACCCGATCAACGGGGAGCTCCAAAAAGAATGAAGGGGAAACGGACGGGTCGGAGACGATCCGAGACCTGTCCGTTCACAGTGCAGTTGAACCGGAAGTCCCCAAAATAAAATATATTCTTCAGAAAAAATAAAATCTGACTGAATTAAATATCCATTCATTGAAGAACAAGATACTCACAACCTATGGAACATTCAGTTTATTAACCATGCAAGACCCAATGTGTCTTTCTCAGTAGTCCCTTTAAGAAAAATGGATACCTACAGAATTAAAACAGTCAATGAATATTTGAATTGTCAGTGACCCATGCCCAGCCAGCCAGCCATTCTTTAGAGGCACATTCTAAAACCATAGCAGAGTCACTGAGGCCTCGGTCACATGGAGCATTAGCCACGCTAGAGGGATGGAAGATAGGTGGAGTTTCTGGGCATGATCTCACCACCACATCTGGGAAGCGTCGGGCTTCCGTGGCGCCACCGAGGTTGCTGAAGACGCGCAGTAAAAAAAACTAGTACCTCGGAGGTACTAGTTTCCTGAAACTGCGGGGCAAGGGTGGGCGTCTGATCGCATTTCCTGAGGTAGTTCCGGTGCCCGCCTGTGTCTCCTTGGAAAAAGTTTTTTTTCAAAGTCTCCATGGATGCGCACATGCACCCAAAGGAGCATGCGCACAATTGCATTTTAAAAAAAACACAACCAACCCGTTTGCCCTGTGCCCCGCTTCTTTGCCGCGCCGCAGGACTGTGGAGTGATTGGCACCTCCCCCCTACCACAGGACCTCCACGAGACCTCGATAGGTAGGTCTGCTTGAGCAACTGCACGGTTTTTAGCCCTGAGGCTAACAGCCACGTTTCTCCCCCCCCCCCGCCGCAGTTTCGTGCCCGTGTGACCGGGACCTGAGTTGGTAAAATCTCTTGGGAAAGACTGGTTTGTAGTGTCCATTTTACAATGACTTGTTCAGCTTACTGATTTAAGGACATGTCTTCATATTCTTTACTGGAATTTTTCGGAGACCATGTTCTGTTTCACTTGGCTCAGGCAAACCTGTTTTTCTTTTAAGAACATGCAGGCTTTTTAAAGGCTTTTGAGACACATAATACACACATGTCCTTAACGATCTGAAGAAGTGATGTACAGAACACAGAAGGGCATAAAATGGAAGTATGTGATGTAATATAAACCACCCACAACCCACAAGTGACAAACAGTAGGTATATTGTAATCATTTATAAAATCATGTTAACAATGCTATAAATTACCAGTAATATAGAAGTACTTTAGAATTCTATCCACAATACAATTAATATTATTTGTATTGTATCCTGACCTGGATAGCCCAGGCTAGCCCGATCTCGTCAGATCTTGGAAATTAAGCAGGGTCATCCCTGCCTATATATGGATGGGAGACCACCAAGGAACACCAGGGTCAGGACATGGAGCCAGGCAATGTCAAATTTCCTCTGAACGTCTCTTGCCTTGAACACCCAATGGAGTTGCCATAAGTCAGTTGTGACTTTATGGTAAACAACAACAACAACAAATTGAATATATAACGTTGATGTACTGCAGGGGTCATTTCATAGAAAAAGAGGTGCAGGAGCTCATTTGCATAGCTCATTTGCATATGCCACACCCTCTGACAAAGGGCAGGCATGCAAGCATACCTGGATTCCCTGCCCAGTCTTCTCCGGGTGCCCCGCAATGTGGAGAAGATCAGGCAGGGAACCCAGGCATGTTTAAAATGCCTTTCTTTCCCTTCCTCATCCCCCCCCCCCGACTTCCCCTGGGCTCCTTACTGACGGAGCGCTGTTCTGGCGTGTTCTGGCACGAAATGTCCCCTGATGTACTGTCCAGAACCAAACAAAGGTTAGTGAAGAAGAGGGCCAATATTAAAACCTATCTAATAAAAGTAGAAAAAGATACATGTATTTATTAATAACAAATTTTAAAACATATACAGGGGCCCATTTACAACAATTATATATAAAACATTACAATACCAAGGGCTTAAAAGCTTGACCTTACGCGTTTCGGCCAAATAGGCCTTCCTCAGAGGTCATATATATGTGGAAAAATGGCTAATACATATATTCACACACACACAATCAAGAATATATACAAAGTATAAATTCAATAAGGACCATAAAGTAAATTGTTCAAAAATAAAATCACCAGGCACAGGGTCAATATGCACATAAGACCTTTAAAGTGCTATCACTAGCCCAGTGATTATAAAGTAGACTTGTGGTCCAAAAATTTCCTTCTTCGATTGTGTTGCCACAGTATTCACAAGCTCATGCAGTGAAAGAGATATACGGGTTTCAAATAAGGCCGTTTGCATCTCCTGTCATTGTTTTCCTTTTTATTGAGTGTATCTGATTTCACATAGAAGGTGAATACTTACTGTCTCCATCTGAAACAGGTAGAAATCAATGAAGTCTTGTGGCTCATGGACAGCGGGATGCTCCTTATGCTTTTGTATCTCCTTCCTTGCAAACGAAAGCACAGCCTCTGCGCTTGAAAGGGCCTTCTTGTGAGGCCCCGGGAGGTGTTCCATGATCCATGGGAGAAGTTCATAGAGCTACAAGGAAGATGAAAGCAAAATCCTATCAGTACTATGAGATGGCTCAGTCTATAAAACAACTGCTGGGGTTCTGAAGTCAGCATCATGGGTTGGATTATACCCATTAACTTTGCCCTCAGTGAGCAGAATGTGGGACCAATGGCAGAGCCTGCTGTGTGGTAAGGGTCAAACAGCCCCCTGCCAGTTTTCCTTTCCTGCCTGCAGTCTCCAAAGGTGCAACGAAGTCTCAGCTTCCCACAATTAGAAAGGATACTTTTACACACTTATCTCTGATTTTGACACATTTATGGCTTCAAGTTGTATCCCCTTAATTAAATCCAGACAACTGTTGACCATATAAACTTAACTTGTTATTCCTTAAAATATCTTCATCATGTTACATGCTGATTTCCTGTTCAGCCTCTGTCCATAAGTTTGAACTGCTACCTTCCATTCCTACATATCTGAGGAAGTGTGCATGCACACAAAAGTTTACACCTTGAATAAAGCTGTGTTAGTCTTAAAGGTGCCACTGGACACTAACTTTGCTCAATTGCTACAAACTTACATGGCTGCCCACCTGGATCTATCTGCTATGGGAGGAGAAAGAGGGAGAGGATCCACCTCTGTCCCTGTGTGATCTTTTTGTGATTCTCATGCTAGATCCAACCAGGTGTTTCTTCATAATTGTAAGTATCTCCTTGGTGGACTGTGTTAGAAACCTGATTTATCAAAGGTCCCATCAGCACTTAGAAAATGTCACCCGTTCTGCTGGGGGGGGGGCACACACACACGTCTGTGTGTGAAGAAATAGCAGTTTTAGATCTGGGGGGGAGGGTGAGAGGAGCATGCACAAAATGTAGACACCCCCAGTGAATCCATCCAGACCTGTAATGGATCTTCAGTGAAGGCCAACTACCACAATACAATGTCCTCATGGCCAATTGGAATCCGATAGGATTTCTGTGCCTCTCAGATGTATGTGGGCCCAATTCTGGTTGCCTACTGTGGGACACAGGGAGAGGCTGCTTCAGCTTTCCTCCATGCCTATTTGTCATCCTGAAATGGCCCGGAAGAACCACTATTTGCCCCATTGCTACAATAACAATACCCCTCCCCAAATTTCGGCATAATGAAAATCACGACCTTGGGGGGGACCCTTTCCCAAATTAAAACAAATCTTTTTTGAAGTTTGCAGCCCTACCCAAAATTTGCCACATTCCTAATTGCTACAAATATTGAACAAAACCAGTTCTACTAACATGAAGTAAAACTTTCCATGTGTGTATGAAATGAGAGAGACTGGAGAAGAAGAAGAAGAGGAGGAGGAGGAGGAGGAGATTGGATTTATATCCCAACCTTCACTACCCAGAGGAGTCTCAGAGCGGTTTACAATCTCTTTCCCTTCCCCTCCCCACAACAGACACCCTGTAAGGTAGGTGGGGCTGGAGAACTCTCTCAAGAACTGCCCTTAAGAGAAAAACTCTGAAAGTATTTATCACTAACCCAAGGTCACACCAGCAGCTGCATGTGGAGGAGAAGAGGGGAATCAAATCCTGTTCTTCCAGCCTCATTCTTAACTGCTACACAAAACTGGCTCTCCCTTAGAAGTAATCCCTTAGAATTTGAAGTAACCATTCACAAACCACCTCCCCATTTTCTCCTTCTGATACCTCTGATACCTAGTAATGAACGTTTGCAAAGTTTAGAAAGGGGTACAAGTTTATGCCTCGTAAAGATTCTAGAGTAGATTTATTTAATATCATGACAGATTCAGACAGGGGTCGTTTTGTAGGAAAAGAGCTGGGGGAACTCATTAGCATAACTCATTAGCATATGCCACACCCCCTGCCATCACTGGAAGTGTGTCATAAGGCCACACCCACCACTCAGTTAGTCTTAGCCTTAAAGGTTAGTCTTAAAGGTGCTATTTGTTAGTCTTAAAGGTGCTATTTGAACTCTTGGACTATTTTTCAGCAACAGACTAACACAGCTACCTTGGGGAAGCTCCTGGATGGAGCTGGGAGTCCTTGCGGAGGCCACGTGGAGTGGCCTCGGCCAGGCAGAGGGGGAGGACGCCAACTTACCCTCCTGCTTCTTCCTCCTTCTGCAACAGAATGAGGCTGGAAGCAGGGGGCTGCCGGAAGAAGGGGCGGGGCTTCGTTGTGTGCCCCACCCCCCTGCACCTCACCCGGGGGAACTGCGTTCCCCCGCGTTCCCCTCCAAAATGACCTCTGGATTCAGATAATTCAAGAGGAGTAGCCATGTCAGTTTGTTGCAGAAAAATTAATAAGAGTCCATTGGCTAATGGATGTATACTTCATGCAGGTGAAGAATTGCCATTTGGCTCAAGAAAGCTTAAACTTGCACACATTTTCTTTGTTTAAATTGCCACTAGACTCCCGTTTTGTTTTGAAAGATTCATCTCATTACGGACAGTTAATGTCTTAGGATTTTTGTTGCACAGTCCTGTCATTTTTTGTTTTTCAGCGATTCCTTAACGTAAGAGGAATTGTCAGCTGAAAGGAAGTACAGCATTAGGGGGAAAAAAGCTACTTTATACGTATGTGCTTGTTGACTGTTCCAAGAAGCCAAATAGAGAAGCCAAAATATCCAATGGATAGCCCAGGCTAGCCTGATCTCATGAGATCTTGGAAGCAAAGCAGGGTCAGCCCTGGTTAGTACTTGGATGGGAGACCACCCAGGAAGCCCAGGGTTGCTACGCAGAGGAAGGCAATGGCAAACCACCTCTGTTCATCTCTTGCCTTGAAAACCCTATGGGGTCAGATTAAGTTGGCTGAGACTCGATGGCACATTCCACCACCAAGAAATCCTAGCAGCTGTGTGTTCACAGTCAGATGCATTAGCATGGCCGCAAAGATGAGATGACGATTAATTATTTAGAGGATGGAAAATCTGAAGCTGACTTCAAAGGAAGTTCTTTGAGACTCAACTTTTTCCAAAGGTTGAATCAAATCCTTCATCTCCTGTAGCGTTTAGCTCTTCCTATCTGAATATTTACTACCCAGGACCTTAAATCCATTCCTGTCAACCTCCTCAACACGGAGTCTGGAGTTGGCCTGTTAAAGGTTCTTACACAAAATGGAACCTACTCAGTGCCTATTTGGAATCTCCCCAAAATACTAAGAAAGCAACCGAGAAGAAGAGAAGAAGAAGAAGAGATTGGATTTATACCCCACCCTTCACTTCCCAACGGTGTCTCAGAGCGGCTTACAAACTCCTTTCCCTTCCCCTCCCCACAACAGACACCCTGTGAGGTAGGTGGGGCTGAGAGAGCTCTGACAGAAACTGCTCTTTTTCAAGAACAGCTCTTATTAGAACTACGGCTTGCCCAAGGTCATCCAGCCAGGTGCAACTGGAGGAGTGGGGGAATCAAACCCGGTTCTCCCAGATTAGAGTCCGCGCACTGAACCACGACACCAAACTAGCTCTTTTTCAAGGGCAGCTCTGACAGAACTACGGCTTGCCCAAGGTCATCCAGCAGGTGCAAGTGGAGGAGTGGGGAATCAAACCCGGTTCTCCCAGATTAGAGTCCATGCACTTAAACACTACACCAAACGGGCCCTATATTTGGAAATTTGGCTGATAGCACGGATGGCAATGACAGTATGCTTGTAACAGAGTTCTAAAGGTGAAGACCCAAGACAAGTGATGAACACAGTACTTGTTTATAGGAATGTGGAAGATGTTACAAAGACACTGCTCATATTGTTCTCTGGCAAAAAAAAAAATAGGATTAAATTATTGATAAATGTTAGAGTGGTCTTCATGCCTCTGTCCCCATTGCTTAGAACTTGTCTGACCAAAGATAAACATACAAATTATATAGAATAGGATAGGGTTGGTGGGAACGGGTTGTTTGCACCTTCATTTCCCCCTTCCTTCTTATTCTTCTCTATTGTGGTGAATCTTTGAACCAGGCTCCAGGTAGCTAACAATGAACATACTTCGGAATCAAGAAGATATTTGTTCGGTTGGCTAGAAGTGATAACAAAGCTGGATTTTGTAGAGCTAGAGGTACATTTTATTGATCTGTAATCATCCGTTCTATGTCTTTACGATTTGTCTGCTCCTCATGAATTGTACCTCAATAAAACTTTTCAGTTCATCTCAGAGACTACTGAGTCTACATTTCTCACATGTTTAGCATGGCCCATATGGGAAAATAAGACATAGATTTAAACAAGATATATCACTTAGTCAATCTAGGAAATAAATATAACAAAAGAATGATCAGCCAGCGGTGGTACAATGTAAAAATGTTCTTAAATCTAACCCCATATCCATACTCATGTCTAATTTTCCATTGTTTTTTAATCAAATTTAAAGTCTTCTCATTCTGATAGACCCATTCAAACCGTAAGGTTTGAGTCAATCAATGAATATGTGAAATTCTTCTGCATCCCTAGTCATCTTAAAAGGTTCATCTTAAAGATGGAAGGAAAGGAAATCTAGGAGACGCCTGTCTGACCTAATAGGAAAGTAAAGGAAAATGACTTACACCATGAGTCAAGCTACTGAGAAATGTAAGCAGATTGTTAACGGCCTCCATCAACTTGATGAATTCTTTATCTTCAACAGAAAGCCGGTGTCCGAAAGCCACAGCACAGATCATATTGCAGATGGAATTACTGATGGGCATTGTAGGGTCAAATGGCTGCCCTGCAAATAAAGTTGGTTACAACTTCTGTGAACACTCAGAGTCAATTTCATAGTGGAGTTAGGGAAGAGATAGTGAGATCTTTGCAAACCTTTTCCACGTGCAAAAGTATCGACAAGCTGATGGGCCTCCTCTTCTATCTGGTGCTCCATACCTTTCTTCCCCAGTCCCAGCTTCCGCATGGTGGTTAGCCCGAACTTCCTATGTTGCTTCCACGTGTGGCCATTTGACAATACAATACCTAAAGGATTAAAGAATCAATGAGAAGTTAGCATTCCAAGCAATTAATGCTGTAGAATTTAGGTTGTCAGCTTGGAAAACAACATGCTGAATGCTTCTATATGCAGGTCCATAGTCAGGATGTTGTGGCCTGTGGGAGAACTTTTTTTTCTAGTGGGGCTGAAGTTGACTGTGGGGTTAGCCATGAAAGTGTTGTCATATTGTGGTGCCATGCGCATGCCCATGGCTGTGCCATTGATCTGAAGGATTAAATCTTCACCAAATCTTTTTCCCCCAGAAAAGAAATATCTTACAAGCTTCTATTAGAGTATATCACTGTACAGAGTATCTTCTTTCATTTACCACCAAATTCTAATTACACCTTACATTAGTTTGGAAACAACAGTTTGAGATTTTTTTCAATTCTATCTATAAGATTGGCACTATACATTGTGGGGGGGGGGGAGAAAAAACCTCTTCAAATTTAAATTATAACATAGCAATTTGTTTTTCCATTTCAGCTACTTCTAACAATTTTTATGTAAGTTGTTCCCTTGAAATTTTTCCCAATTTCCAATATTTCTGCTGTTGTTACAGTGTAAATAAAGTAATAAAAATAATTATATCTTAAAGTTATAATTATATTTGTCATTTGTTATCTCTTCAATCCAATCCAATATTTTAACTTTTTGTAGTCACAAATACCTGTCATATTCTTATAATATTTGTTTAATCAGCCATCTGTGGAAAAGTTTTGTACAACTTCTCCTTATATAGTGTAGGCCTGTTTGACTTTATATTTCTTTCCCATACCTTTAAGCACTGGTCTACCTCTATTTTAAATCCCAACATCTGGGCCCAGTGTGTCATAAAAGGTTCAAGCCATTCACAATGCATTCCCATGTCTAGCAAAACATTATGTAACCATGTTTTGTCTAGCTCTGTGGGCTTTCCATGAAGACCAGGTTGTTTATTATTCATATGTTTTGGTTCTAATTGTGTTTTTTCCCAGCATGTCACATTTTTAGCTTGTTTTTGTAACAAGTCTGTTGTTTGTAAATTGCTCTTATTTTCTGGTGTATCTTCATGTAATTGCTGATCTATTTTTCCAATTTTAGTTTCTACCTTATTGGTCACAGTTGCTAAAGTTGAAGTCTCTTGTTTGTTCACAAAAGTCTGTTTTTTAATTTCCTGTGTTTGCTTAGACAGTTGATTTGTTAAATCAACTACCTATCCTTACTATTAGGTCTAAATTCTATCCTAGTATCTAACTACCTATCTTTACTATAAACCTGAATTTTATCCTCATATCCTATTAATATAACATAAGAATAAAATAGGTAAACAATTTTTCCAAACTCCCCCCACATCTTCTTTTCTTCTTTTTTGCTTTTTCTTTCTTCCGTCTTTTGTATCTATTGTTCTATCTTCTTTCTCTCTTCTTTCAGTTTCCTCTGTCTTATTGTTCATAATGTCTCCACTCCACTTCTACTACCATCCATATGATACAATAAGATGTTGTGACTCATGCACATTCACCATCGTTTCTATCCAAGCCCGTTGCTGCCTCACTTTTAACTGTAGAAATATAATTCCAAAATATAGTCAGCTTAAAAGGGGGAAAATAGAGTTTCGGTCTCAGGAAGCCTGAATGAGGGAAAGAAACCCAGTCCCTCCCTTCCTTTAGTGTTCAAGGCTCCCTGCTGAATTGAAGGGCGGTCCGGCTTCTTCGTATAAACCAAAAGGGGAAGTTTAGAACTAACACTGAAAAAATCTGTTTCTTGTTAGTGTGCTCACAGTGTTTCCAGGCTTAAGTTCATCTAGAAGTCTCTGCGAGGTTAGTTGGTCTTGACCAGTGCTCAGTGAAGATCATTGAGTATCTTCCACTGCCTCCTGCATTGGAGCAACTCTGGGTTCTCATGCCAGCCACCGCTCACCTCTGCTTCCCCGAAGCAAGTTCTCTCTCTGAGAGAGCTTGTTAAGGCTCAAGGTATACTGAAAGTATACTTGGCCCTCGGGAGGCTAGAAATATTGGTGGATTCGGCTGGGATCATTCCTCCTGCCGCCGTCTAGACTGTAACCAGACATTCAATCTTCACCAAATCTGAAAGAGTTGCAGGTGAGGACAAACTGGGAAAGCATGGTAGCGAGGTCAGCTGCGGTGATGTCAGAGATTATGTTCCTGATAGCTTGTAGTTCATCTTTGTTGGAGATGTTGGTGTATAGAGACTCAACATCCATGGTGGCCAAAACAGTGTTTCCTGGAAGATTGTACTTTTCTCAGGAACTGGTGGTGTCTCACACATAACTGGGGGCTTTGATGTCATTCTTTGCAGGAATCTGTCTTCCTTTCATCTCTTCTGTATAGTTCTTCTGTGTATCGTTCCCATCTTTCCTTTATGTTGACCTGTTCAGTTAATGTATTTCTGTGTTGATCTCTCAGCATGCCTCAAAATGCTTTAAATTTCCCTTTGATTTTTCAGATCTTTTGAAACAGATCTCTTGTTCTTCCTTTTTGTTATTTTCTTGTATTTATGTACACTGTTTCTTATAATAGTCCTCCGTCTCTCGATGTGCAAGTCACTGGGGGGACCCCCCCCCCGCATTTAGACTTCCCATGGTTACCAACCTCCAAGTGGGGCCTGGAGATCTCCCACTATTACGACTGATCTCCAGACAGT
This sequence comes from Gekko japonicus, assembly GCF_001447785.1. Classification (NCBI taxonomy): domain Eukaryota; kingdom Metazoa; phylum Chordata; class Lepidosauria; order Squamata; family Gekkonidae; genus Gekko; species Gekko japonicus. The sequence goes on along the minus strand of NW_015169817.1, from coordinate 491,915 downwards.
AGAGATTAGTTCCCCTGGAGAAAATGGCTGATTTGGAAGTTGGATTGTTTGGCATTCTACTCTGCTGAAGTTCCTCTCCTCCCCAAATCCTGCCCTCCTCAGACTCCACCCCCCCACATATTTAGATATATCACAACCAAGAGCTGGCAACCCTACTTCTGATTCTATTTCTTGTTACTTATTACTTTTGCTTCTCATTTGTCTTTAAAATAGTAAAAAGCCCAGTAGCACCTTTAAGACTGTCATGACCCTAGTGGGTTGCCACCTTCAGCTGCCACCACTCTGGACTTCAGGTCCCTTGAGAAGGCCCAGAGTGCCCTCCCAAGTCCAACCAAAAAGCCCCTTTTATAGCTGAGAACATAGGCATGAAGACCAGGCAGAGAACAATTAAACAAATGGTTTATTGACACAGTAATGGGGCAAGGAAAACCAGACAAGGTGCTTTAAAATGTATAACAGTGTTTAAAGGCAAAAATAACCAAATCTAACACAACTACCTAGTACACTTAACTGGTTACTATTTCAAGGCCCACAGCCCTCTTATACCAGGCCTCCTGCCTGTACTCACTCTGTCCCAACTGAGGGATCTTTCTCTCAGACCAGTCCCCTCAGCTTTACCCTGTGTGAGACAATACCATGGAAGAGAAAAGAACCCAGTTTCACAGTTCAGAAAGCTTAAGTTACATCTCCTCACACAATCCTTGGACACTGATTGACTACAACCGTCGCTAAGTATTATGGGGACTGTAGGCTGTGTTGGCTTTCCACTCCCACACAAGCCTCTCCTGGGGTCAAGGTTCAGCCCTACACAGATCATGACAAAGACTAACAAAGTTTATTGTAGCATAAGCTTTCGAGAAATACAAATCTCTTTATCAGGTGCATGGAGGGTATGAAGAGATGCATCTGACAAAGAGAGCAATGTTTCTCAAAAGTTTATGCTACAATAAACTTTGTTAGAATTAAAGGTGCGACTGTGTTTTTTTACTATTTCGCAGCAACAGACTAACACAGCTAACTCCTCTGAACCTATCATCTGTCTTTAGCTTCTCACTGCCAAGCTCCCCGCAGATCCCAGGCACCACAGACCCCGGGGCAGCAGTTTCATCGAACGGCGAAGATGGGGGTGGTCCCGGAGGCTCCCAAGGACCTGAACCCCTCCCTCAGCATCCTCGGAGATACAGGGAGAGCCTGGAAAAGGGGTGGGAGGAACAGTCCAGTTCAGACCGTGTTCCTCAACTACTGAGTGGGAGGGGAAGAGCCCGGTTGAAGGGGAGAGACAGTTGGAGGGTCCCAGCCTTACCTCGACGAGCTGCAGATGATGAGAAAGCGGGAGTAGGTCTCGTCATCCCGACCGGAAGTAGGCACTCCCTTACAAGCCCCGTTCTAGGCCAGAAACGCTGAGTATACCAGGGGCGGGACCACAGAGGGGGAAGCACCACGGGATAGGAGATCATGGTGATAGGCAGGTGGAATAGCCCATGGGGTTAGGAATCACAGAAAGGGGTGTCCCTAAGGGAGTGGGAATGATATAAAAGAAAGGGAGCTGAAAGGTGCCGGGGAGGAAGTCAGAGCCGATCTCCTGACAAACACAGAGAGAACGTGTAAAGGCGATCGGTCTGAGGAAGGTGTCTGGGGTGTGCCGTAACCCCCAGCACTTCCAAACCTGAAGCACTTGCTTCCTCCATATATCTCCCAACACAGCTACAGGGTATTCCAGACCTGGGGATGACCCAGAGCGCGACAATTATAAAGATCAACAAGCCACAAGTGGCTGACTGAAGGAAGAACAGGATGTGAGAAACCACCCCCCCCTTGGTAAATGAAGGCTTCTAAAGGTCCACCAGGAAAAAGGGGGAAGCTGGAGGGTGTTACTAAGATTCTGTCCCTGAGACAAAGGAATAGGACAGCATCCTGCCAAATTCCCCCGAGATCCGTTTTAGATTACTGCAGCCTGAGGTCTCCTTCATGGACTGTCAAGTTTATGTAGAGAACAGTAACAAATGACTAAGCTAGTAAATGCAGAGCAATTTCAGTTTCCAGTTTTCACCAGGCAGATAAATCTAAAAGTGACTGCAACATTCAGATGCTTCCTTTTCTCTCCTTTGTTCCTTGTACTTTGTACCTGCAGGGAGAACAAGGGTAATCTTTCACTAAATCCATTTGTTTACTCTTCCCAACAACTTACCCCGTTCCTTTCCTATGGCTTTCAGGAATGGGGTTGCCGGCCGATTTGCAAAGTCTTCTGAATGGCTTATTAGCCCTTCTTTCATGGCTTCGTATCCAGACAGGACAACTATAGGTATGGGTCCCAGCCACAGCATGTAAATGTTTCCATATTGTTTGGCCAGCTGCCATTTGCATCAAAAGAAAGAAGAGAAAAACGTAAATTAATTCTGCTGGTTTGTTTGACTGTACCATGTGCCGTTCACTCTTCATTGCCTTTTCAGCTCCTGCCCATGGGACACTCTCTTCTCTGCCCATTTCCTTTCTCTGAGATTCCTCGTTTTGAAGAGCTCGTTTTCTTAAAAAGCGACTGAAGGAAGCACTCACTGCCTGACGATGATACATCCACCCTGTATAGTTAAACTTAAAGAAGCTCCCAGCCTGTAAAGTTTGGAATTTGTCAGAGGCAAAGGTGTCTCTTTCCATCTATGGGAGAGAACATTATTCAGATTGTTGCAATGCTGCTGCCGGGTACAGCATCTATAAAGGCTATGGACTATGACTACAAAGCCGGACTGTGAAAACGGTGTGTTAGGACAATTGACTGAACTGTGAAAGTGCCAACCAGCTGGACACAGGCATGTGCCCAGATGAGGGAAATCTCGTTCTGAAGCAATATGCCTAACCAGATGTGGACCCATGGATGACCCCATGCCTCTCGCTCCTGCATTTCTGCAGCCAGACACCAGAAGGCAAGCCAGCCTCCCTGACCCTGCAAACACACAGACCCAGCAGCAGCTCCTTGAAGAGAAGCCTTGCTCTGCAAAGGGAACCAAGACAATCCTCCACAGATGCCATAGAAAGCTCTCTTCTCCACCACGCAGGCACATTTCCCCCCCCCCCGCCTCTGCATATAGACAGCCCCAGGTGAAGCACGTAGGCAGCCTCACCTTAAACAAAAGAACTCCCATGATAGGATTAGTAAACTGGCACATCTACCAGCCACCCATACTGATCGTTAACAGCAACTGCTGGCAATGGAGCTGGGACATCGCTCTTCTTTTCTTTCTATTGTCTTACCCCATGCACCTTAAGAGGTGTCACTTTTAGTGAAACGTTATTGCAATTGCCCAGCGATTAATCCCCTTCTCCTGCCCCATTAGCATCTAGATTTTTCCAGTACTTCCTGGGGACTGCGTGTTGGCAACCTGTACCTGCCATCAGGTACATAGTTCCTGTTCACCACCTTTTTTGGACCACCTGAGACCACCAACAAAGAAAACAGGTTGCTTTAGTGGAACTGTTGATGTTTCATTGTTCATGCAGTTGGTTAGGCAAGCTACCTTCCTCCCCTGCAAATGCCCTTCCTTTAGATCTGAGCACTCATGTGATGATCATGAAACATAAGAACATAAGAACATAAGAGATGCCAATGTTGGATCAGGCCAAAGGCCCATCCAGTCCAACACTCTGTATCCCACAGTGGCCAGAAATACCAGGTGCCATCAGGAGGTCCACCAGTGGGGCCAGGACATTAGAAGCCCTCCCACTGTTGACCCCCCCCAAGCACCAAGATACAGAGCATCACTTGCCCCAGAGTCCCTATCTATACCTTGTGGCTAATAGCCACTGATGGACCTCTGCTCCATATGCTTATCTAATTCCCTTTTGAAGCCGTCCATGCTTGTAGCAAGTGCGTAGAGAATATTTGTAGACATCCTCTTGAGAAGAGAGGTCAGAGCATCTCTCCTAGCTGAGAGCTCCACAAGTTCCTTTAAGGGAGCTCTGTACAGATGCAGACCTGATATGTGAGATTGCAGAGACGGCTACCACAGAATGTCAAGAAACTGTGTGAGCCTAGTGAGAAAAGGATTGAAAATAGTTCTCGCTTTAATTATTTAATTAAGTACATGGATTAATCATATGGAATGACCTACCTTGATGAGAACATCTTTATGAGGCCTGATTGCGTATCTCCAAACGTTTCCAATGATGGGTAGCCAAAGGGGCCCAGGAGGGTAGGGCCGGTGTGACCAGAGTTGTCCCAGAAAGCGTAGAACCAAGAGACTCACCAGCAGGGCAATCAACACTCCCAACATTTTCCTTCCTCCTTATTCTCTGTCTTGGTATCTTTCACGTGGATGGGCTGGATGTTCTTCCTCTAGTGGCCGTTTTTTCCTTACAGACTGTTGCCTCTTGTCTCAGTTCTCTAGGGACATCTTTTTATATACTCTGTAAGGTCAAGGTAAATACACAGGAAGTCTCCTGGCACCAGTGCCAAACACTTTGTGGCTGCGGTCAGATGGCTCTTTAGATCTGCACGAGGCACAATTGCCTCATGGATCTAAAGCAGTGCCGGATTTACGCATAAGCTAAATAAGCTACAGCTTAGGGCCTCGCAATCTACTGGAGCCTTATTTGTCATTTTAAAACCCTTTAATTATGTAATTATTTCTGTGATTTTGTAAACACATCCTTTATTATTTTTTTAATAAAAATTAAAAGACAATATATTTTCAAATATTAAAAAGGTGTATATATTTTAAATTTTTCTGTGACCAGCTGATGTAATTTAAAACAGTAGGGGGGCTCTGGGTTTTGTATAGCTTAGGGCCTCAGCAAACCTAAATCTGGCCCTGATCTAAAGGTAATGTCCAGACACAAACATCTGGGAAATGTTCCTCTTCCATGGGCATCCCGTTTTGCCATGCTTCGGAGCCGTACTTAAAAGATACCACTTTAAATCTGGGGTTTTCGGTTACCTGCAGGACAACTGCGGACTTCCACTCGTCTGATTGTTCCACCAGCACGCAATCCTCCATCGGGGTGGTCTGACATCAGACCATGCCAAGCAGGTGCCATTTAAAACAATCTCTACACATGCGTGGATCAACAAGGACACGCTGTCACGTCTATGCACATGTGCAAAACGTTTTTTTTTAAAAAAACACTGCACACCTCCTTCAACAAGGATGTGCTGGGGGGGCATGGCAACGCTGATTAACATGGCAGTCACTTAATCGGCAAGCTCCGTCTCTCCCCTCTCATACAGCGCTTCACAGAATCGAATCGATCATTTTGACTGACAAGGAATGGGTAAGAACAATAGCCCAAAAATGACATCCATAAAAATACCTCTAAAATCCACACAAAACTTTTTCTCACCTTGAAATACTAAAGAGGAGCGGAATAAATCGGGCCCAGAGACTTCCAAAATGGCCACTAATCAATCTCCTGTGACAGGAATGGCTGCCTCCCCTGATAAGACAGACCTTCCATTTTTACTAGCACAAATGGAAAAGAGACTTACGGTTAACATTAATGATAATACGATGCTGTCTATTCAGCCACTTAAAGATCAACTAAACGATATCCAAAACGTGCTAGAAAAAAACAGCGGGAATGGCCGAAACGGCACTAAAAATGAGCACACTTTTAAAAACCATAGTCAAGGAACTCCAATCGTTGGAAATAAACTCAAAGGAACTAATTTTAACATTAGAAGCGCAAATCCAGCAATTAAATGTCAAATTTAGAGGTGTCCCCAAGGGAGAGGAGACTAATGTGGACATGATATGCTTTATAACATCATGGCTGGCTTACATGTTTCATTTGGAGGACGGGGTGGCTCCCACCATTATAAAAGCGTAGAGGCTGGGCCCGGCTACAAACCCGAAACACCGGGGCCCCAGAGACATTTTAGTTCAGTTCGCCGACAACCGCACGCGACAACGGATTTTAAAGGAAGCATAAGCTGAAAGCTCCCTCCCATACAAGGACTGCCACATCCAAGTTTACCCTGATGTGCCTCAGGAAGCATTGAAAATCCGCAAAACATTAAAAACAACAACTTCCTGACTTCAATGTTAGATATCGTTGGCTGGCATTAGGAGGACTACAAGTATCATATAAAGGATCCACTCTACAGGCTACGGACAAGGACACAGGTCTACCACTTTTAGAAGCATTAAAAATTTCAGAGCCCATGGACACCAATGGACACTCAGGTAAAAGGCGCCGTGAATCGCTGGGTTCCCCTGCAGGAAGCAGCAAAGTATCCTCCTGGGATTCTTCTGCATTCCGGGCGGCAGGAAGCACTTCATAATTCATTCAGAGCACGCCGACAATCCCAGGAAGTAGTAAATCAAATGTTGTTTGCATGATTTGTTAGTTAATGTTTTATATGTTATATTAGCAAGAAAGGTTTTGTGAATTTCCATACACTAAAGTTATACGAGGGGAGGGGGGGTTGTAGTTTTGCTCCCAGAAAAAGAGACCCCGCTTCAGAGTCCTCGCCCTTTAAGGAGTGGGGCGGTCTTTTCGAAGCCGGTCCACACTAAGCTAGAAAGAGCTAGTAAGATAAAAGAATAGCAGAGCACTATGCTACTTACGTGACTCGCTTACCAATACGCTCTTTTGACGGCTCAGCTATTGGGACACAGTTCTCTCACAGAATACACGGAACTACATTCTTTCCATTTTTAAAAAAGTGAAGTCAGCAAAAGGAGTCTGATAAGTTGAATAAACATTTAAGGGGGGTGTTTGATTAAATATAGTGTTTGAATCTTTAAAATACAGTAGAAATTGTTTTATATTGTAATTTGACTGTTTTAAGCGAAAATAGAACCTGATTATTCAATGAACTGTTAAAAACTGTTATAAACTGATTATCTTTTGAAATATTTTACTCAAATTTTAGATTACACTTAATCAATTCAGCTTGATTGCTTTTAAACACGTTAATTAATTGCTAAGCTTACAACCTGGTTGTTTTTTAAAAGTTACTTAATTACTAAATATACAACTTGATTATAATTCAGTCTAATAGAATTTAAACTAATCAATTACTCAGTTGATTATTCAGATCTCTTATATTGCACTGATCTTATTGTACTTTTATTAGTTTATTACACACTTTTCAAATCAGCTCATATTATTTCATAAGTAGCAGCAGACCATCTAGACAACAGACTCACAAACACTTGGTACAAAGAAGACAGAAAACACTTATACCATACAGGTCAATACAGATCATTACTCTCACAGAAACTAACACTTCAAAGACATAACACAATGTCTACCCTTAAGATTAACTCAATTAACATAAGAGGAATGAACAATGTGGTCAATAAAAAAAAGAGTGGCACAATACATAAAACACATCTCCCTGGCAATCCTGCTTCCACAACCCATCCAATATTGAAAACCAACGTTCCCACAGCAATACATGGCAGCGGGATCCTCAAAGTCATGAGGGGTAGCCATAATTTTTGCTAAGAGAGTAAATTTTGTTCTTAAAGAAAATATTATCGACCCCATGAGCAGATACATTTTTCTCAAAGGCTCCATAGAAGGCAAACCCTGGTCTTTCGCCTCCATCTACGCCCCTAATGACGACCAGATAACCTTCCTTGAAACCACTTTCTCTAAACTTCAAAAATTTAAGGAAGGTCATTTGATAATAGGGGGAGATTTCAATTTCATAGCTGACTCTGACAAAGATAGATCACACACTACGCCCAGGAAACAACACCAACAACATTCTCTCACCAAACTTGCAAAGCTACTAGACTCCTTTCATTTTACAGACACCTGGAAAGCAAAGCATCCTCAAGAAAGGGACTATTCTTACTTCTCTGCCAGACACAAGGTGTTCACTCGGATTGACTATATCCTGATATTTTCGTCACTAAAGTCTTCTCTGCACTCAGCCAACATCGGTCCGCGCCATCTATCTGACCATGCATGGTTAGACTGCCATCTTCAAAACCTGATGCAAGAGAAAGTGGACAGACAGTGGTCCATGGATACGTCCATCCTATCAAGAACCTCAGTCACACAAAAACTGAATAAGGAAATCTTAAACTATTTAGAAATACACAAAGATACTGAAACAAATCCAGCAATACAATAGGATGCGCTGAAGGCTGTCCTGAGAGGATCCATCATCTCACCAACCACTCACATAAAAAGAGAAACACAGAAGTTGAGACTAAATACATTGAATAGAATTACCAACTTGGAGCAGGATCATAAAAGAATGGGACATAACATATCTCAAACTACAAGCAGAAAGGAAAATTCTTGATTCTTTGGAAATTAATTCAGTCAAGCAGAATCTGTTGATACTTAAAAATTCTGACACAAATCGGCAAGAAATATGAAACTTCTGGCATGGAGGGTGAAAGATAAAAAAAGAAAGTGGTCATCAGCTCTATTAAATCTCCACAGGGAGAAAATCATACCACAACGAGAAACATAGCAGACATTTTTGCAAAATTGTATGATCACTTTTATAAGTCATCTTATCCTACAATGAGCTTAATTAATGCTTATTTGGACTCACTAGCTCCTCCAAAATCATTATCTGCAGCCCAAGCATCGGCACTGGATAGCCCTATAACACGAAAGGAAGTGATAGATGCGATCAAACAGACAAAATTTAATAAAGCTCCGGGTATTGATGGCCTCTTGGCTGAACTATACAAAACATTTTGCACTTCACTAACAGACCCTTTATTACCCCTATTCAACTCGGCCCTAAAAGATGGAATCTTACCACCATCCTGGTCAGAATCCTCAATCACAGTCATTCCCAAGAAGAACAAAAACCCATCAGATCCGGTGTCTTATCGACCCATTGCTCTGATAAACGATGATGCCAAGCTTTTTTCAACAATTTTGGCAAACCGTCTTAAGATTGTGGCTCCTGATATCATCAACACCGACCAGTCGGGATTTATCTCAAACAGACAGATCACGGAAAATATACGACGGTCACTGAATGTAATCTTAAAAAGCAGGCGCTCCAAGGAAGAATCCCTGATTCTGGCCTTAGAGTTTGAAAAGGCCTTTGATTCCATCGAAATTTCATACCTACTAACATTGTTACAGTGCATGGGGTTTGGAGCAAACTTCTTAACGGCCTTAAGAGCTGTATACCAAAATCCACGATCCAGGGTGAGGGTCAATAATGTAAATTCGGCATTCTTCTCTCCCACAAGAGGAACACGGCAAGGCTGCCCACTTTCACCATTCATATTTGTGCTCGCCATAGAGCCCCTGGCGGATGACCTCCATGACAACAAAACCTTCAAAGGAGTTACAATAGATGGAAAAGAACATAAGATGATGATGTATGCTGATGACATGGCTTTGTATGTCTCTGATCCATTATCATCTTTGCTGGCCATCGTTGATATCATCTCCAGGTTTGGAAAGGTCTCGGGATTAAGACTGAACACAAACAAATCTGAAATATATCCAATAATGATCCCAAAGAAGACCAGACTGGCCTTACAAGACAAATTTACTTACAAATGGATAACCTCAGAGTGGAGACACCTCGGCATTTACATACCAATAAATATATACAGAATTATGGAATATAATTTCCATAGGACGCACAAGGGTATCGAAGAAAAAATACGGGACTGGAATGAAAATCGGCTCTCCTTATCAGACAGGCTGCAACTGATACAAAGTTTTATTTTTCCGTGCTTCCTGTTTCTTTTTAGGGCAATCCCTATATATATTGGAGATAAGGAATTTATCAAATGGCAACATACACTAACAAACTTCTTGTGGAACTCAACAAAATCAAGGGTGGACCACAGACATCTCACCAGACCGAGCTCTATGGGAGGTCTGGGAATTCCCTCACTATGCAGATACCAACACGTGGCAATGCTGACAAATGTAATAAAATGCTTCAGAATGATCATGCTACAAGTTGGTGCCACATTGAACAAGCTTATGTACGTCCCTTCTCACTTCCAGACACAATATGGATGCCTAAAGCAAATCGACCTAAGACCATAGTTGATAATGCATTCCTAAACACCACTTTAAGAATTTGGGATATGCACAGGAAAATATTGGCACCAAAGATATCCCCCCTGTCTACTTTCATCAACCAACCTTGGTTCACTCCAGGGAGAGAACCGGCCACCTTTGAACAATGGACGCATGCAGGACTCCACAGATTACATGATATCACCCCGAAAGGACACCTCCACCCAAAATCTCATTTTGAAGAACTATTCCAATCTAAAATCTCCTGGCTACAACTATATCAACTCAAGAGTCTGATTGACTGGGCAAAGGAACAGGGATAATTTTCCAGGCCGAAAACAGTATTCAAACACATCCCAGAAAAAACACCTGACAAAACGAAAGGTGTCTTATCACTTATATACAAATTGTTGCTGGAAAAGGAACATGACAAATTAATGTCTAACAGGACCGCTTGGAATAACGACTTTCAAAGGGAAATATCTACTCAACAATGGACAACGATATGGAACTCACAAGCTTGCAAATCTAGAATATTCTCCATAAAGCTACAATTCTTTAAACTCCAAACAAGATGGTACCTCTCCCCGAAGAGATTAAGACATATGCAACCCACCTACAATCATCTCTGCTGGAAGGGATGTGGAGCAATCAGTGATTTCTTCCATTGTTGGTGGGAGTGTCTGAAAATACAGTCTTTTTGGAGGCAAGTGATAGAGGAAATCACTGCAATCACTTCTCAAAAACTCCCTCTAGACCCAACAGTAATCCTACTACAACTAGTAGACGGAGGATCTCAGAACATGAACATGTAAACTCTTACTTCTACTCTATTGGCCACTGCAAGATTGACCGTGGCAGCTGTTTGGAAAGCCCCAGACCCACCGGAGGAGACAGAAGTGTTGGGACCATTTTGTGATGGATAGGCTAGCGGAGACATACACGGATAGGTCACGCAAACCCTCAACCACACACACTACCTTCGTCACAACATGATTTGCATTTATTCAATATATGATAGAACATGACATAATCCCTCACAATCCTCAATACATAGAATGGCTGCATTTCTAAACTCTTTTAATTATTAGTCTGTAATTACACTTGCTTATAATAATTAATTATTGAGCTCCGGAATGAAATGATGTACCGAGTATAATGCATCTGATTGCTGCACTTCTGATTATGTAATTCATGCCTTGTTTACTGTTGACGACATTAATATTATATTTGCTGTTTGATCTGTTTAAAAGAAAAATTTCAATAAAAATATTATTAAAAAATAGAAGGACGTGCTGTGATGCCTATGCGCATGCGCAAAAAGGTTTTTTTTAAAAAAACCCACCATGCATGCCTCCTTTAGTGTATGCCGTCTAGACAATCCACAATGGAGGCAGTGCGCGGTAAGGCGATTCACCAGGGGGATGTCTGGTCATGCTATGATGGATTTAAAGGATCGGGATAAAATTCTAACTGGCATAATGGCAGGATTAGCTGCCCATCTGAACGCAGTCTGTGACACTTAGCCTCCAATCACATATACTAAGGCTGAGTTCAGACGGGCAGTTTGGCCCGATATAGGCACGAGTCAGAAACATTTCACAAATAGATTAAAGGGGCCATTCACACAGGCACATCTGTCAGGCGTTCCCCAGCCGTACTCAACCCGTCTTGTAACGCTTCCCTCCCGAGTTTAAAAGATACCAGGTTACAGTGGTATCAAACCCTGGAAAGTGCGATTATCCCGCGTCTATCCCACACCAACAAAGTGCATATGCACATATCTCTAGATTACCAAAAAGAAAGCCGCGCCTTACAGCCATTCCTCCACCAGGGGCAGGCCAACAGTGTGAATGCTCCCTTGCACCTCCTCCCCGGTATGCTCCCGCATCAGTCAGTGCAGTGTGACCGGGAAAACCCGGAATAGTTTGTTCCTGGTCTTTTTGGCCATGACTCCCTCCTACTTCAAACTGCCAGTCTGAACTCAGCCTAAATAATCCACTTTCAAAGCACTTCCCAACTGGATTTTACTGTAACTGGCAGAATTCAGTTGTAAAGTGGATTGGAAGTGGATTATTTAGTGTGTGTGATCACAGCTGTAATGGATGATGAGAGAAGTCAGAGGTCTGAACCACTGTTCCCTCTAAGATGAGTTAGTGTGAGCTAGCTCACAGGTTTTTAGCTTTCACCTCACACATTTTTGCCTTAGCTCAGGAAGGGAGGGCTCCAGAGCAAGCTAATTTATGCACTAGCCAAATTGCTTGCTCATGACTTTAGTGCCAGTAGCTCATAAAGTAGGATTTTTGCTTACAGGACTCCACAGCTTAGAGGGAACATTGGCCTGAACTTCTCTCCAAGCAAAAGTTTGCTGTGAACTTTTTCAGAACTGAAAGTGCACTAAAACAAAATCTTCCAGTGCATTCAGAGGCCCTTTCTGCACTCCCCTTTTAATCCATGTTCCCCCTGGTACCCTCCAGGTCCCCCCCCCCAATCTGCACTAAAAACAAGTTCAACCTTCTTTTTATTTTTGTATACCACTCACCCCCTAAGGGCTCTGAGCGGTTTACATTACATTATACAATACATCCTACCTAAGGGCTACACATACAATGAAGGGGGAGTGACTGACCTAACAGGCACCCTCTGGCGGAGTCTTGTTGTTCTTAGTCTCTCTGCGGGAGGTATTTTCATCTGGTGGCGGCGACTTCCTGGCGCAGGTCTTCTGGCGTAGACCTTCCTTCAGTCGCTTGTGATTCCATGGGCTCGGGTGAAGGGCACATCAGCACGTGCTCCTGCTGCGGCCTCTGTCCAATAGGCTCTGGCCTGCTGCGTTGCCCCACCTCCGTGCTCCATCAGCCCAGCTTGCTCGCTCAACTCGCCGTCGCCGCCATGCTCTCCGCCGCTGCCATTCCGCCACTACACCACCACGAAGGACGGGTGCCCCTTGCCCTTTAATGGGCTTTCGAGCCGCTGGGTGGACGGGAGCTAGGACATGGGCCGGGAGCTCACCCCGGCCATGGTGAGGCTCGAACAGCCGAAGCTGTTTGGCCAGATAGAATTGCAGGCTTCATTTACCGCCTGCGCCACCGCTCCCTTTTTGGATGCTGTTTTGCCCTGGTCTTAAATTGGTCCTTTCTGCATTTTCCTGCCACTCCAGGTTTTCTCGGTGTCCAAATCAAGGCAATTTAAGCCCAGGGGAAAAAAGCATCCAAATAACCCGAAGCAATAGCTGGCTGAAAACAGGCTGACCACTGAAGTGAGGTAATGTCTATTGTCTTACCCCATGCCCCTTAAGAGGTGTCACTTTTAGTGAAACATTATTGCAATTGCCCAGTGATTAATTTAATCCCATTCTCCTGCCCCATTAGCATCTAGATTTTTCCAGTACTTCCTGGGGACTACGTGACTAAAGGAAGCATTATCTCCCAGTCATTTTAGGATATATCCCATTGCTTTCTCTCTCTTTCCTATATTTCAACCCAACCCTATCTTGCTGGCTCCATTCCTTGTGCAGTTTTGAGTCATCCCACATGTGTTGCTGGTCAACTCACACCTCCCCGTCCCCAGGTATTTCCTTTTTTGCTTTAGATTTGATTCACTGCATCGGACAGGTAAAGTATCGCCCACCAACGATGTTTCCTACTAATGCAACCGTCTCTGTATTTTTCTGTCTGAATTCTTAGTTCTGTATTATATGTGTGAATTAATCCATGTTCCCCCTGGTGCCCTCCAGGTCCCCCCCCCCAATCTGCACTAAAAAGAAGTTCAACCTTCTTTTTATTCGGGGTCCCCCCCTGTTCTGCATTACATTTGCTCCCTTCAGTGGTCAGCCCGGTTTTAGCCTGCTGTTGCCCAGGGTTATTTGGATGCTGTTTTGCCCTGGTCTTAAATTGGTCCTTTTTGCATTTTCCTGCCACTCCAGGTTTCCAAATCAAGGCAATTTAAGTCCAGGGCAAAACAGCATCCAAATAACCCAGGGCAACAGCAGGCTAAAACCGGGCTGACCACTGAAGGGAGGTAATGTAATGCAGAATGGGGGGGGGGGACCCTGGATTAAAAAGAAGGTTGGATTAAAAGGAGAGCGCAGGAAGGGCCACGGCCTCGACTCGGACACTGAGAAGATCCAGAGAGGCAAGGAGATGTGGAAAGGGCCATGCCCAAGGAACAGACGGGTGAACCACCGGAGCTTCCTATCGCCTCCGCTCTCCAGGACAGGGACTCACCAGCTGATTCCCCAGTCAGGTCAACGGCCTAACTGCCCTGGTACAAGTGATTCTGTGCTCTAAACAAGTTGGTTGCTTTAATGGCTTGAGCAACTGTGACCCTGGGAGATACTGCCTCTTCTCCAGTAAATAAGATCCACTCTTAGAGAGGCCAAGAGCCCCCACAAGATGCACCTATTGGGAAGCTATCATGCAGGTGTGAAGCTGTTTGGCACCGTGCTTTGATTATGAGGAACTACAGCAGGGAACATTAAGACAATTCAGCCAAGAGCTCACTTCACCTGTAACTGAGGGCATTCGCATAAGCACAGATCACCTGGTGACTGTGCTGGTGTCAAAGTTTGCACCACAGCTAAATACAACATATTCCTTGTTAGTGAGAGCACAATAGTGATTTAGGACAGTCCCATAGTAGTCATGGTGGCCATGAAGTCCTTATTGACATTAGATTCAGACTTTTCTAAGTCTTGAAGGTGCTACTGGAGTCTTGTTCTTTTTTACTGTTATTGACACTAGACCAGGTGGTCTGCCCTTGGATCTAGAGGTCTTATATTTGTATTGTGTCCTGCCGCCAAGAGGTTCGCTGTTTCAACCTCACAACAATCTGTTTGGTCATTTCGATTGAAAGACTCTGAGTGACACAAGCTCACCTACTCAGTTTCATGGCCAGCTAACGATAGAAACTGAAATTCCCCAATCCTATTGTGACATTAATATCACAACAGATGTCAGGAATGAGGTAGTTCAAGAACACCAAGCCCGAGGTAAGCTTAATGCCAAAATTCTTAAGCAGTGACTTGGGCATTACCTTAATAAGATCCCTACTCTGTTCAACACTGAGATACACACCAGACACAAACACCTGAAATTCTTGAAAGCCAAGACCACGGCCACACAACCCGGGAAGTCTACAGCAACTAACTTGAAATTGTGTTTGATAAACACATAGACAGAGTGATGGGTATATGAAAGACCATTGCAACTCCCCCTTCCACCTTTGAGAGAAACGACAGCTGAGGGGTGACATGATCGAGGTTTACAACATTATGCATGGGATACAGTAGGTAGAGAAAGAAGTAGTTTTCTCCCTTCCTCACAATGCAAGAACTTGGGGGCACTCAATGAAATTGCTGAGCAGTTGGGTTAGAATAGATAAAAGGAAGTCCTTCTTCATCCAAAGAGTGATAAACACATGGAATTCACTGCCACAGGAGGTGGTGGCGGCTACAAGCATGGACTGCTTCAAGAGGGAATTAGATAAGCATATGGAGCAGAGGTCCATCAGTGGCTATTAGCCACAAGGTATAGATAGTAACTTTCGATCTGGGGCAAGTGATGCACTGTATTCTTGGTGCTTGGGGGGGGCAACAGTGGGAGGGCTTCTAGTGTCCTGGCCCCACTGATGGACCTCCTGATGGCACGTGGTATTTTTGCCCACTGTGTGACAAAGTGTTGGACTAGATGGGCCATTGGTCTGTTCCAACATTGGCTTCTCTTATGTTCTTAAGTTCTTAGGGCATCAAACCATCACATTAAAGTGGGTATGGCAGAGAGAGATTTACTCCACTAATCTGGTGTCAGTTACATATAATGGGTTGGTATGTGTGATTAAGTACTAGATTAAATACCACAGATGTATGATTCACCCTAGAAACCATGAATTCTCATAGCTGGATCCCTGCAATCAACCATCAGAGATTGTTACCTAAATGGCCTACATGGATATATACCATGACTATAGGGGCAATTATTAGCGGGAACATTCTGCCAGTTATATACCAGAGTACAAGATTTTATCCAACACACGGTAAAGTGCAGATTCCTAGAATTAAACCAGCACTGGTTAAGAGTTAAGAATTTATTCAGAAGAAGAGTAATAGCAAAGGGAATTAGCAAATTGAATATAGAATTGGAAACACATAAACCCATTAAGTAAGTATTCTACAAATCCTAGCTTCTACTAAATCCCAACCTAAGCCAATCCTACTGACCTAAAGAGAGTCTAAAGAGAACTGCCAAGAGAGAGAGGAAGGAAGACATAGAAGCCTGCCCTTGTGAGGGAAGTCCACTAAGGCTCATTGTGGGAGGAAGGAGAAAGCAGCATGGTTGAGAGTGGGGTGGAAGAGCACTGTCTTCAAGGGCACCTCTGTCAGATGGCACGGCCATTGCAGAGTCACCCATGCATCCCTCTACTAGTTCCTACAAAAGGGTTTTTGAGTTAGTTGCTGGAGCCAAGTAAGAAGATGGAACCCAGCAGCTGGAACAAAGTGCTGTAGTTCTCAGGGATAACTGTATGTGCCAAAAAGAGTGAAGAAGGGAAAGATGCTTCTCCAAATGGATTGGATTGCAGCCAGAAGTTTCAGACCTGATCGGTGGACCAGTGTGATAAGTGTTGAACAGTAAGAGATCTCATTTTGGGGAAATTTGGAATACCATGTCTTTTTGATGTTGTTTATGACCTCATGGAATAACAAATTAATTGATACGATCACTATTTGGTTAGATTGGATCCTGGGGAAAACACAGCAAAAGGAAATGCATGCATCAGGCTCAGTAAAAGGTTAGGGTTTCCCTTGGTCAAAAGCCAGTCGAATCTGACTCTAGTGGGCGGTGCTCATCTCTGTTTCGAAGTTGAAGAGCTAGTGCTATCTGAAGGCATTTTCGTGGTCATGTGGCCGGCATGACTAAATGATGATGCGCACAGAACACTGTTACCTTCCCACCAAAGTGGTACCTATTTATCTACCATCAATTTCTTGTTTTTAAACTGCTAGGTTGGCGGGAGCTGGGGCCAGAGATGGGAGCTCACTCCATCATGTGGCACACTAGGGTCTTGAACTGCTGAACTACAGACCTTCTTGTCTGCAGCTTAGCATCTTAACCTCTGAGCCACCACGAATCAGAGATGGATCTAAATCATGGACAGATCCTGTTGTTTTCCAATTAACTGAAACACAGCTATTACCTTTCAATAAGGAAGGGGGTGAATGTGTTTGTGTTTAGTGCCATCATGTTGATTCTGAGTTATGGAGACCCAATGAATGAATCACCTCCAAAACTGCGTATTGTTAACAGTCTTGATCAGGTCTTGCAAACTGATGGCCATGGCTTCCTTGATTGAGTCAATCCATCTCATCTGGGATCTTCCTCTTTTCCTGCTGCTTTCAAATCCAAACAGACTGTCGATTACCTTTTTCCCTCTTTGAAGTTAAGTCTGTGCTTCACTGCAGAGATTCCCTCCTGTCTCTAGATTACAGGAAAACATACCTTCCTAATATCCCAAATCCTGGGTTATTCCAAATTAAAAATGAAATAAGAAGGATGAATAGCCCATGTGCAGGATCTACGGAGGGTTCACAGATACATCCACAGGCACAGATCCGAGGGATTACTTGCAGGCTACGTTTATTGCATAACCTACTCATCTCCATCAAACTCAAGTTGAAAACTTGCAATTTTCCACCACTTGGTGTGAGGCTGCCCTGAGATATTTATGTTCTAGACATAAACCCCAAATAATCTTCGGGACAATTGTATGCCCCACTGAGGAATATTAATTCTATCCATATGAATACAAACAAATTTCTTTGACCTCCCAGGGGCCATTTCAGACAGGGAAAGCAATAGGGGGAAGGCTGGGTCCTGCAGAATCATGCACACTTGGCTGGACCATTAAAAAAACAAGATTAGTATCCTTGCTGCATTGTCTACTGTGACACCGGCAGGAGAATGATGATTTAATTAACATATTTATTTTATTTTATTTTAGGTTTTAACATGCTTTTATGAGTTTAAATATTGAAAGCTTCAGTTCTGTCTCTTTTTCTCTGGTTAGAGTGTAAGCTAGGCCTGTGCAAGCAAGACAAGTAAACATTCTTCTCTTATCTGTGCTATGGACTGAAGCAGCTTTCTGGTGTTGTTAATGGACCTTGAATGTAGAAGAAGAAGAAGAGATTGGATTTATACCCCGCCCTTTACTACCCAAAGGAGTCTCAGAGCAGCTTACAAACTCCTTTCCCTTCCCCTCCCCACAACAGACACCCTGTGAGGGCGGTGGGGCTGAGAGAGCTCTGCCAGAAACTGTTCTTTTTGAAGAACAGCTCTGCCAGAACTATGGTTTGCAAGTGGAGAAGGGGGAATCAAACCTGGTTCTCCCAGATTAGAGTCCGTGCACTTAACCACTACACCAAACTGGGGGTAAGAGGGTGAGGGAGGATGGTTCTGGAAATGAACAGATCTCTATAGCTTCTTGTTGTGTCCGCTGACCGCCACCAGAGGCCAGCGCACACTCCTGAGCTTCAGTGCGGCACAACAATAGGGACTAGGATCCTAGTCCCTCCACTGGGGGAACCAATGGGACCATGGCGGGAGATTCAAACCCGCCAATGGGACCCAGGGGTGTGTCCCCTGGTTGTGTATATAGTTGGCCTGCCGGCCGTTTGTCCCCTGTCCTTGTTGTGTACCAATAAAGCGTGCTATGCACTACGTCGTTGTTTGTCATTCGTCCACGCGGCAACCCACTACACAATACTTCTTGTCTTACTCCTGGTGAAAGGTTATTATGTTCTGCGGGAGGGAGTCATGGCCAAAAAGGTACACTTTTATTATTTTTCATATTATACACCAACAAACAAACATACTACATAACAAACATCCACTTACACACATAAAACATACAAAGAGATCGTGGTTCCTTAGAGTCTGGGTGAGAGGGTGATTCTTACTCCTTATCTAAGAGTGGGACTTTTTGCTGGGTTATGGAAAGACCTTGGTTATGGTCAAAGAAGACCTTTTTGATCCTTGACAAGTAAACAACTAAGATACGATGCAACTGCACCTCTTATTGGAGTTGACATTAAATGTATGCCAACTAAAATGATGCACGTTTACATGTAACCAGTGAATATTCCTATATGCTATTACCTATGCTTCTGTCACTTTGGGTATAAAATCTTATATTTTAGCTTGTAAAAATCAGAGAGCAGCTGGATTTTGCGGGCGATTTATTGCTTAGCAGTGTTTTCCTGTTAATTGCAATAAATATATAAATAATACATCCTCACTGAGACTTCCCTCGTGTTGTTCTTTGTTGGACAAGCCACAATTTCTGGAACACTTCTCTATAGTACAATACGGCCTAGAAAAAGTGTCTGCATCATCAAAGTGAGTGTCAGGCTTCCCAGTCAGAACACTCAACAACGTTCCTTCAGAAGTTTCAGTTTATTGAGAGCTAGTACTTGAGACACCATGAACTCTTGTGTCAGGAATGGCGGGAGACATAGAAGCCCGTACAGGTATACCCCCTTCAAACCAGACACCCTGATGCAGTGAACCCAATAGGCAAGTACCTGAAATGCGGGGAAAAAATACAGCAGTTACATTCCCAGCGAGAAAAGCAGACCCGGCAGAGCCGAGCCTTCAAGAACACCAAATAGATAACAGAACACAGCAGATGAGACATGGGGGAAGAGAGGCTGAAGAGGAGGAAGGGAGCTGGGCACCCCACACATTCCAGACCATGGCAGCATTCGCTGACAGTGAGGGTTGAGGGCAGCAACGGTTGGTTGCACTGGCTGGCACACTTTCTTTCTCCCCTCCTATTTATATTTTGCTTAAGTTTCCCTCTCCCCTTTCCACCAAATGGCTGGGCAGACAAGAATGGGAACAGAAAATTGTAAATCGCCATCTGGGATCTTTTATTCTGGTTTTCTCTCATAAAGTATATGGATACTTTAAAATTTGTATTCTGTTTTATGGCATTTTTCCTTTTGTACATTGCCCAGAGCCTGGTGTAAGCCAGGATAGGGTGATTAATAAACCAAAATTATCATTATTATTATTGTTGTTATTAGAATAATAATAATAATAATAATAGTAATAATAATACTAATCATACTACTACTAATAATAATACTAATAGTAGTAGTGGTAGTAGTAGTAGTAGTGATGATGATGATGATGATGATGATGATGATGTTGATGATGAGGATGATGATGATGATGATGATGATGATAATAATAATAATAATAATAATAATAATAATAATGTGGTTCATCAGATCCCCTGACAGAAAGCTGTCTTGGCAGGCACATGTAGATCACAATCTCTTCCAAAGTATTAAGCAATCAAGAAGCAAATAGCACAAGAACTTCATGTCTTGTGACTGCTTCCAGCTTGAACTACCATATGGAACAATACAGTGTGGATGTATCATCCTCTGGCAGTGAGCAACTCCATCAGTCACTTTTAGATCACATGCTCTCCAAACAAGGAAGGAGGCAACTTTCTCTGCAAAACTCAACTAGTGTTGAGGAATCTGGAATAAGGAAAGGTAGAAGCAGCATGGGATTTTCAGTTTTCATCCCCACTGGAACAACCAATAGCTCTTTGGGGATGCATACTGATGACCTTGTTGGGTTGCCATCTCTAGGATGGTAAATTCCTAGAGATTTGAGGGTGGAGCCTGGGGAGGGTGGGGTTTGAGGAAGTAATGGACTTCAGCAGAGTCAATGAGAACATTTCTCACTTGGAGATACGGAAAGGGTAGCCTGCTACCATTACAATGTTGAGTTGCTTCTTCATACTACTGCACTTATTGAGTATCAGTTAACTCAAGATGGGATCACACAGATCAACAGCCTCCCATGTTTTATACTCTGCTTTAGCAGCCAGCTCTAATCCTGATGATGTCAATACAGAAACACTTCCTGTTATCTGCAAAGAAGTTGGATACCTTTCTAATCCCCTTTGGCATCTTCACATAAACAGGATTTGGGAATTCCAATCCCCAAATCCCCAATCTGCCAGGAAGTTAACTGAGTGATCTTGGCCCACTCTCTCTTTCTCAGTCTGATCAACGTTATGAGGCTGTTGTAAAGATACAATTAGCAGTGTGCAGGTGTAGAACAATGGGAAAAGAATGTGATTTCTGAATGTGACTTCTGACACTCCCTCTCCCTCTTTGATACACACACACACACACACACGGAGTAAGGGACTGTTGTGGGAAGAAATACAAAGAGCTCTAGAAGGAAGCTCCAGGTGAGTGTCCCAGCTGTGGCTGCTGAGGCAGCAGAGGGAAGGGGAAAATAGAGGGAGGCAAGCCATATTTATTTACTTCTGCTTAGCTATAAGGCAGGGTTGGCTCAAGTCATTTTGCTGCTGCCCGAGTGGGTAGTATGGGAGGACAGATTCATGGTAACAGGTATGGTTCCCTCCACCCCTGACTTATGTTGATTTGGGGTTATGAAATGGCAGGTAAGGTAGAAAACCACCTCCTCCTATGCCATGTCTTCTGGGTTCCAAGGGTCTGGAAAGCAGTTCCATAGCCAGTTACAAAGTTGCCAACTCTGGGTTGGGAAATACCTGTAGATTTGAGGGGTAGAGCCTGGGGAGGGCAGGGTTTGGGGTGTGGAGGGACCTCAGCAGGTTATAATGCCATAGAGGCCATTGCCCAAAGCAGCCATTCTCTCCAGGAGAACTTATCTTGGAGATCTCCCAACAGCAACAACAAACTGTTTAGAATGTTAGAGGCAAAGTCCAATCAGGCAACATATGCAAATGACCTCTGTGTTCCGACTGGCTATTGGGGGGAGAGGAACCGCAAACTGTTTAGAATATTGGAGGCAAGACTCAGGGAATGCAGCCAGTGGATAGGGACAGCTTCTGAGTGACAGATCAGGGAGCCAACTGATTTGGGAGCGTGTGGAATGTTCAGGAGAGTCTATGACCAAAACAGAATTATTATATAGAAAGATTGCATTTTTTGTATAAGAAGCCTCTGTAGATGGAATTAGGATGCAATAGAATGGAATGCTATTTGGAAGTTGCAAGGATGCCGAGAGTGAAGCCTAGTGTGAATCACAGTTCTTATCAGCTAGCTCTCCATAAGCGAGGCCAGAAAGGGTCCCAGTGTTCTTTAATGTCCCCAGTGTTCTGAAGACTAGATAAACAAGTGTAATTACTGACACCAATGAGAGATGCACTGAGTCAAATGATGCTTCCATGATGTTAAACGCTTGGTACCAATTAAAGGTTTTTGAATGTATAAATTATATGTGATGACACTTGGGGTGTAAGACCTTTTGCCCTTCCTGGTTAAGGCAGAATACAGCTTGGAGTTATTGGGTGCTAGCGGACCCAGTCCTATATTCCTGTTTCTTGCAATAAACAGATATTAATCTAACTCACTGGACTCTAACTGTGTGATTTCAATTTGGCCACGGGATCACACAGGGCACAGATTTGTGCATCACAGGGGTATAATAAAGCCAGAATTTTTCAGTATTCCTGAATATACCTGAATACCAATATGGGTATTGTATTGGCAACCAAAAAATATTTGGTATTCCTGAAAATATTCAGCTCCATTATATCCTATGGGGACATTGTAGTCAATGGCAAAAATCTTCTAACAAGTATTCAGGGGACTGGGGGGGAGGGGTTTTGAGGTAGAGGCACCAAATTTGTACTGTAGCTGCTGGAGCTTCTCCAGAGTGGAAAAGAGATGGCAGGAAAAAGAAGGTAAGTGGAGCCATTTATACTTTAAAGTCTCCCAGAGCTCGTATTCGGCAATGCTGAAAAAAGCCAAAAGAACCCCAATATTTTTGGGGATTTTCCAGCATTCAGTGTTTGGCAGCTGAATCAGATCAGGGAATCTGACTTGCTATGCTGAATACCCCCAAAATGCCAAAAAGGCATTTTTCAGGGGGGGGGGGGTGTCCGGTTCCACTTTACTGAATGCACAACCCTAGATATAATGCAAGTGGGGGAAAATGGTGTATGACACCCAGTGCTTTTTGGAAGAAGACAAGGATAAAATCCACTAAATAAATATATAAATCATGCTTTAGTGTAACAGATTTTTCTATGTTTTGGACCACTGGGAGGGTTGACAGGTAAGAGATACCTGTAACGAGATGCCAAGAATGCCCCCCACCCCAGGAAAGGAAGCAAAGACAACAACGTGGGGGCAAGGCAGGAATCTGAAAGAAAGAAAATGGGCAGAGAAGAGAGTGTCACATGGCCAGGAACTGAAGAGGTAAAGAAGAGTGAACTGCACATGCCACACTCAAACAAACCAGCTGAATTAATTTACATTTTTCTCTTGTCTCTTTTGATGCAAACGGCAGCTGGCCAAACAAGAAGAAAAGCTTGGATTTATAACCTGCCCTTCGCTACCAAAAGGAGTCTCAGAGTGGCTTACAAGCTCCATTCCCTTCCCCTCCCCACAACAGACACCCTGTGAGGTCGGTGGGGCTGAGAGAGCTCTGACAGAAATTGCTCTTTTTCAGGAACAGCTATTCCAAAAATATGGCTTGCCCAAGGTCATCCAGCAGGTGCAAGTGGAGGAGTGGGGAATCAAACCCGGTTCTCCCAGAATAGAGTTTGTGCACTTACCCACTACACCAAATTTACTTAGTCCGAATAGTCTTATTGCACACATGCTCTCTAAAGCATAAGAGCATAAGAACATAAGAGAAGCCAATGTTGGATCAGGCCAATGGCCCATCTAGTCCACCACTCTGTCACACAGTGGCCAGAAATACCAGGTGCCATCAGGAGGAACAAACATCTGCACGGATGACCTTTATAGGGGGAAAAATATCTCTAATTGGGCTAGATTTTGATGACATAGTGTATCTTCCTGAGAAGAGTGCATTTGTTCTGATTAAGCAGAGACTTGTTGATATTGAAATGCAGGGACTTAGAAGTCTTGCCTCTGGTAGGTGCTCACCTCTGAGGCGGGGGATCTCCTCTAACGGTTCTTTTCCTGAATACTTTGCTTGTCTGACAACCCCTGATCTGCAAAGAGCATTCATGTTAGCTTGTTTTAATGTTCTCCCTTCTGTTGTATTGTATGGGAGGTTCAAGAAAATCCCATACTCGTCTAGGTTTTGTGCCTGTGGCTTGGGAGAGATTGAAAGTATTGAACATGTTCTCTTGTATTGCAAGCACTAAATTGTTATTTGTTCATTGTATGATTGTTTTAATTTGCTTTTAAATGTTTTATGCTGACTCGGCACACGCTGCCAATAAGTGTGAGCCGCCCTGAGACTGCTTGCGGGGAGGGCGGGATACAAATGTAATAAAATAAATAACAATAAATTGTTCTTTTTACTGTGATATTTGTGCTGTTATTCTAGAACCTCTTTATCGGAGTCAAGGAGGGAAATCTGATGACTATAAGATTATGTTGTTGAAGGCTTTCACGGCCGGAGTTCATTAGTTGCTGTAGATTTTCCGGGTTGTCTGGCCATCATCTTGGCAAGACCATGGCCAGACAACCCAGAAAATCTGCAGTGACTATAAGATTGTTTCATTACTATCTTCCCATAATCCTCGGATCATAGAATCTATGGCTAAATGTCTCTGTTGTGCTATTAAGAGAAGATTGTTTTAGTTGCAAGGGTAAAGGATGTATCCTTGTCTTCCTGCTGTATGTTCTGTTGATATGCCAATAAAGGTGTCAACAGATGGAGACTACGGTCAGGGGCGCAGCACTTATTGGTGGTTCTAGGCCCCAAGGACATCAAGTTTGCTGCAACCAGGGCCAGGGTTCTCTTGGCGGTGGCTCCTGTCTGGTGGAACGAGCTCCCAGAGAAGATCTGGGCTTTGCAGGTCCTGGCGCAGTTCCTCAGGGCCTGAAAGATGGAGCTCTTCCACCAGGCCTTTGCATAGGAGCCGCTGTTGTTATTGTGCTACCACCAAGGTGCCATCTTTGACAGTGGATTAGATTTAGAGGTGAGCCGGCCCTGGGAAGATGCCTAGATGACCGAAGAACATATGCTGTCAGGTTAGGTTGACAAATGGAACCCATCTTGGACTAATAAGACTTAACATCAAGAGCACCGCACATTATGTAATGATTGTTTTTATGCTGCTTTGTTTGTTATGGCATTTGCCTCTTTTGTTAGCCACCCTGAGCCCATTTGGGAAGGGCGGAATATAAATCCAATAAATAAATAAATAAATAAATAAATAAATAAGGTTCTGATTGATTGACTGATTGATTGAAGTGAGAGGTCCCCTGGATTTGCTGAGAGTGGTGTAGAAGATCAGGACCACACTGAGGAGTAAAAGATACTTTCTTATTTGGAAGACCTATGGCATTCTCCACAAGGACTAAGAGAAGAGGCTGCAGCCAAAGCTAGAAAGAGCCAAGGCAAACAGATGGAGTTTTAGGTTGCCTCTTAGGTTGTTGGAAAAGGGTGTTCGCTATGACCAGTGTGTTCTCTTGACAAAACTCTGTTAACCTTTGCCCTGCTTCATTTTGCTTTCCAAGGCCAAACTTGTCTGTTATTCCGGTTACCTTTTGACTTCCTACTTTAGCATTCCAGTCCCCTATGATGATGAGGACATCATTTTTTGGTGTTAGTTCTAGGAGATGTTATAGGTCTTCATAGAACCGGTCCACTTCAGCCTCTTCTGCATCAGTGGTTGGGGCATAGACTTGGATTACTGTGATGTTGAATGGTTTGCCTTGGAATCGGACCGATATCATTCTGTCATTTTTGAGATTGTATCCCAGTACTGACTTTAGCACTCTCTTGTTGACTATAAAGGCCACACCATTTTTTCTATGAGATTCCTGGCCACAGTAGTAGATATAACGGTCTTCTGAGTTAAATTCGCCCATTCCTGTCCACTTTAGTTCACTGATTCCGAAGATATCGATTTTCTATCTTGTCATCTCATTTTTGACCATGTCAAGCTTACCTTGATTCATAGATCTTACATTCCAGGTTCCTATGCAGTATTGTTCTTTGCAGCATCGGACACATCCACAACTGAGCGTCCTTTTGGCTTTGGCCCAGCTGCTTCACTCTTTCTGGGGTTACTTGTACTTGCCCTCTGCTCTTCCTCAGTAGCATATTGGACACCTTCCGACCTGAGGGGCTCGTCTTCCGGCATCATATCTTTTAGCCTTTTGATACTGTCCATGGGGTTTTCTTGGCAAAGATACTGGAGTGGGTTGCCATTACCTTCTCCAGGGGATCACTCTTGGTCTGAGTTCTTTGCTATGGCCTGTCCGTCTTGGGTGGCCCTTCACGGCATAGCCCACAGCTTCATTGAACTACACAAGCCCCCTCGCCATGACAAGGCAGTGATCCATGAGGGGGTACCAAGTACCAAGAGATATTTTCTAACATACCATACTGAACTGAGTTCCCTTTGAAAGCCCCTGGTCAGCAGTGGTAGTATTGGTGCCAAAGCCTGATGGCACATTGAGGTTATGCATATACTATCATAAATTAATCCAAATAAAGTAAGTAATGTTATGAAAGGTTAATTGTGTACATAGTTTCAAATTAAAAGTCTAATATATAGATAGGAGTAAAGTTTAAAAATTTGAATATGTTTTGTAAAATTATATATATGAGGAGTTTAACAATGGAAGATGATGTTGAAAAAATTGTTTGTGTATAAATACAGAAGCAATAAGCTTCACTGATGAGGAAAGTTCTGGCAACTTCCCTGATGCAATGACTCCGTGGGTGGTTTATGTAATGATTCCAAAAGAAGAAGAAGAGTTTGGATTTATACCCCGCCCTTCAGTACCTGAAGGAGTCTCAGAACGGCTTACAACCTCCTTCCAAAAGAGCTGAGAGAGTTCTTCTGAGAATTGCTCATGAGAGAACAGCTCTGAAAGAACTTGTGACTGACCCAAGGTCACGCCAGCAGCTTCATGTGGAGGAGTGGGGAATCTAACCTGGTTCTCCCAGATTAGAGTCTACACTTCTAACCACTACACCAAACTGGCTCTCAAATGGTATAGCCCAAGGAAAAGTTTTAGCTCTGTGACTGACAGAGCAGAGGGGGAAGGGGGGATGGAGGAAAAGGATTCCAAACTGCCATATGGGCTGTGGGTGGTTAAAAAAAAAAGAAACAGAAGAAAAGGGAGAGGAGAGGTATTACGAACCCTGAGAGAGGGGAAAGCTCACAGCAGTGTGGGAATAACATGGTAACGTCTGCCTAATGTTCTCCATTATGAAGTCTATCATTTATATTCAACCAAAGTACCAACAGAAAGGATACACTTTCACCTCGTTCTCTATAAATAAAACTGTGTTCTCCATTTGAATTTCCCTCTATTGACCAGTGCTACTCCAAAGGAACACTACCAAAACCATCTTATATAACCTTATTTAACACAAAATCTTTTAGACTGGAGCCTTGAGCACATCTTGACTCCCATTTTTTATTATTAAACTTTTTATTAAAAGGATATAACAACTTTATCAAAATTTTGATCCACAACATTTCAAATATATCCATTTTCTAATTTTCCTCCTTCCCTCCCCCCTTGCTTGGCTTTCCACAGTGCGATTTCCCCTTATTTCACTTTCTTTCCCTCGCTTTCCCTCACTGTAAATT
>NW_015169817.1:446870-463525 GCF_001447785.1 Gekko japonicus | reverse complement strand
TCCTCTCTTTCTTTTATTTCAAAGTTTTTCCCATCAATCTTCAAAACTTCCCTATATGTTAACCAGTCTTCTCCCTTCTGTCTTGAATACAGATTAATCACTTCAGCTGGTACAATCCAAAGTGGTCTAACATCAAAAAAGAATTTTTTATATCTTGTCCAAGTCTCAAACAGTGCTCTTCTAATAAAATGATGTTTGAAAAAATTATCCATTTTCTCTTTCTCATACCATAGATAGGCGTGCCAACCAAATCTACAATCCCATTTTTGATATGCTTCTCATAAGCAACGTAAAACCAGGGAAACACAGGGTGATTTCCCACAAGCGCTCCGCGCTCGCTCTTCCCTTTGCCCCGATCGTACGTGTCAATTTCACACCATGTACTGCATGGCCGCATTTTGCCCCGCAGCTTCGCCCGATTTCCCCCGTGTCTACTCACTCCTGTTTTTTGAGGATTGAGTAGACTTGGGGAAAATCGCATGAAGCTGCGAGGCAAAATGCGGCCGCGCAGTAGCTTGGAGTGAGCGCGGAGCAGCTCTTGTGGGAAATCACCCACAGTCTGAGAGGACAGTAGAAACCAACAAAAATACTGTGATCAATCTGTAATATTATATAATAAACACATTATACATACAAAGCATCAAGTACCAATAACGTTTATACATAATAACCATATAAATACCAAACCATAAATAGACAAAGTTCATAGAAGTCCGTTGCAATGACTAAGGTACAAAACTAGTCTATTGTTTGGTATTTATGGTTTGGTATTTATAGGGTTATTATTATATTTATTATATAATATTATAGATTGTTTGTTAGGACTGAGCCAGTTTGGTGTAGTGGTTAAGTGTGCGGACTCTAATCTGGGAGAGTCGGGTTTGATTTCCCACTCCTCCACTTGCACCTGCTGGATGACCTTGGGCAAGCCATAGTTCTGGCATGGCTGTTCTTGAAAAAGAGCAATTTCTGTCAGAGCTCTCTCAGCCCCACCCACCTCACAGGTTGTCTGTTGTGGGGAGGGGAAGGGAAAGGAGTTTGTAAGCCACTCTGAGACTCCTTTGGGTATTTGTTGCTTTTAAGATTTCTTGCTGAGATCGATATTTGGACTTGTTGGGGGGGGGTTGGGGGGGCTGACTAACTAGACCTTCTGCCTGGGGACTAGGCTCTCAGCCAGGCCTCTTCCTGGTCTATGCAAACCAAGGAGAGAGATCACGGGATGGAAGTTGAAAGGGAGCGAAACAACTGTGATGTATTATGCCACAAAAATTCTTCATAGAGTAATAAGTTCTTTTCCAATATCCAATTTACTTGGAGCAACTCAAACGCATCAACACCACAGTGGACCATGCATATTGTGTCTTGTTTCGTATACAAACTTTATCAGAGTGGGTAGCATTGAAATTCCTATATAATTTTAATCCATTTGGCAAACACTATAGTCCTTTCTCATAGTAACATTCATCAGATCCACTAGTCTAATGCCCACTCTGATAAAGTTCATATACGAACCGAGACGCGATATGCATGGTTTGAATTGCTCCAAGTAAACTGGATATTGGAAAAGTGTATGAAGAATTTTTTTGCATAATACATCACGGTTGTTTTGCTCCCTTTCCTCTTCCTGGTTCAGTCAGGTAAGGTTAGGTGGTTGGAGAATTTGGTTGGAAAATCTGGTTTGAAGTTGGCGTCTTGAAGTTCTAAGGAGTTGAGAGATTCCTGATTTGTTGGGAGGCAGTGATGGTGGTTTCTGGGTGTGTGTGTGTTTGGCTAAGAGAGCCTCAGGGGCCTTTTTGATTTCTTGGGGGAGTGGGACATCTCACTGCTCCATGTGCGAGCTTCTGGTTTAGCTGCTGCATTGATAAATAGGCTTTTAATAGAGTTTTCAGAAAAATTTAAACTAATACTTTTAAATAAATCTCAGCATAGGGTGTTAGCTGTTCTACCTTTAACTAGACCAGTGCTAAGCAAACTGAAAGAGGCCAAATTTTGTCTTCAGCTGCTCTGCTGTTGGTTTTATCTGCCTGCCTTTCCCCCCTTCATTAGGAAACAATGGATGATTGGGGACATCCTCTTTGGATGCCCCTAGACTTGGACCCCCTGGTCCAATCTTTTTGAAACTTAGAGGTTTTTTTGGAGAGAGGCCCCAGCAGCTACAGTACAAATTTGGTGCCTCTACTTCAAAACCCTCTTCTCAGCCTACTGAATACTCTTTAAAAGATTTTGTCATTGACTACAAGGGCCCCATAGGATATAATGGAGCCGAATATATTTGGGAGTACTGAATATTTTTGGATACCAATACAATACCAGTATTGGTATTTGGGTATATTACAAAATACTGAAAAAATTCACCTTTATTATGCCCAAATCTGAAAAAAGCCAATCCTCCCCCCCCCGCACACCCATAATCTCTGGTTGTGAACACAAACCTAGCATTTGCTTTAAAAAATCTTCTAAGGCCCCTGCCACACAGCAGGGGAAAAGCCTCTTAAGGCGCGGCTTTTAAAAGCCACGCCAACGTTGACACAGCGCGGCGGGATCCCCCGGATCCCCCGGCCGAGCCGCCCTTTCTCCCTGGCGCGATCAAACACCGGGGAGAAAACACGGCCCTAATCGGGAGCCGGCCGAACTGCGCATGTCGGAGCATGCGCAGTTTGGCTCCGGCCCGGGGTTGTGCCGGCACAAGGACGCGCCGGCGATCAAACCCCCGGGTAGAAGCGCCGCGTCCACTTGAACCACCGAGGTAGGTGGTTCAGTTTGAGGCGCAGTTTCCCGGGAAAGGGCCAGTTCGGGGATGGAATCATGGCGCTTTACAGATGTTGTGGTGTGATCGCACCGGTTTGACCCGCCCCCGAACTGTCCCGCTCCCGGGCCAAATTGCCTCGTGTGAATGGGACCTCCCTTCAAAGATTAAATGATCTATAGTGATACTTCTGTATCACTATGGTTTATATCCCCACAAAGAAGACTGTAGCGTGTGGGTTGATTTACATTAACTTTATTAAGATTTGTGAGAAGAAGTGATGTGCCTGATTTTGTATTAGCACGAGTTAAGAAAATTGTATAAGATTATTGCACACTGCTGGAGTTATACAATTGTTATTTATAGCATTGAAGGAAAACACAACCCCCTTTTAGATTGTAGCCTTCAGTACATCTTTATTTTTTATATACTCCCTCTGTTACTGTGTCTCTCATATCATCGGGGTTCAAAGTTGAACTAAAGTTTTTTAATTCCATTTTTTAAACGTCTAATGCTCTTTTCGTACATAATGTTGAAAAGACTCTTGTTCTAGTTTGCTTTCTAATGTGAAGGCACAACCAACATTGGTCAGACTGCTCATTCCCAGTACAAATTCCTCACTTGTAACTAATTTCTTAATGAACAACTGAATAATAGGATCTATAAGGATCACAGTGAATGTAAGGCTTGTTTGTGAATATTTTCTGTATAAGCTTGCTTTTTAACTCAGTTCTTTTTTTTAATAATCTTTTTATTTTTTCCAAAAAAGAGAAAAAAATAACTTACAAGCTTTTCTTAAAGTATATCGTACAAAGTATCTTCTTCCATTAACCACCAAGTTCTATTTACATCATAGTCTAGTTTAGAAACTTAACAGTTTGTGATCCCCCCCGTCTCTCTATAAGTTCCACATTGTACATTGTCAAAAAAAGGTAGGCTCATTCTTTTTGAATTATAACATAGCAATTTGTTTTCCAATTCAACCACTTCTATTAATTTATATATACATTTTTCCCTAGAAGGAGATTTTCTAATTTTCAGTTTTCAACAAGGAATATTCCTACTGTTATTACAACATATATGAAAGTACATTTCTGATTTAAGGCATAATTATGTCTATTGTCTTTTTCAGTTATCAGTCCAAATTCAGTATTTTCACTTTTTATAACCACAAACACTTGTCATACTCTTATAACTTTCACTTAATCAGTCATCTGTGGAAAATTTTATACATCTTCACCTTATATAATGTAGGACTATTTGACTTTGTATTTCTTTCCCATACCCTGGTCTACCTTTGTTTTAAATCCCAGAATCTTGGCCCGGACTATCAGAGGGGGTTCAAGCCATTCATTTTGCATTTCCACGGCCCTGTTCATACGAGCCCATTTGGTCCGGAAGCGGGACGGAACAGGGGCGGAGCAAACCGGCACGATCCCACCTCAACATCTGGGGAGCGTGCCGGATCCGTCCCGGTTCCGTCCCTTCCAGCGTTGCTCCGCGGCGAAAAAGAACCACCTCCCGAGGTGGTTCTTTCCGAAGGGCCGCAGCAACGCTGGCCGTGGGATCGCCGGCGCGTCCTTGCGCCGGCGCATCCCCGGCTCCTGGCCGAACTGCGCATGTGTGAGCATGCGCAGTTCGCCAGGCTCCCCTTCCCACCGCTGCGTTCTCCCCGGCATCTGATCGTGCCGGGGAGCGTTGCGACGCGGCTCGGGGGATCTGTGAGATCCCGCCGCGCCGTCCCAACTTTGCCGCGGCTCACTTTAGCCGCGGTACTAGCACCTAATTCCCTGCCGTGTGGCAGGGACCTACGTCTAGCAAAATATTGTATGGCCATGTTTTATCTAGCTCTGTGGGCTTTCCATGAGGATCAGATTGTTTATCATTTGTGTGTCTTGGTTCTAGTTGTGTTTTTCCCCCGCATGTCAAATTTATAGCTTGTTTTTGTAACAAGTCTATTGTTTGTAAGTTGCTTTTATTTTCTGGTAGATCTTCTTATAGTTGGTGTCCTATTTTTCCAATTTTGATTTCTATCTTATTAGTCACAGTTGTTAAGGCTGAAGTCTCTTGTTTGTTTACAGAGATATATTTTTTAATTTTCTGTGTTTGCATGGACAGATGATTTGCCAAAGCATCTATTTTTGTATGTATTGGTTCTAATGCTTTAGACAGAGTTGTTTCAACAGCCAAGTTCACTGCTAGTATAACAGATTCTTGTATCAGATTCTGTAAATCATTTATACTTATTTGATCTGCACTCATTGGAGAGGATGAGATAGATGCTTTTCTACCTCCATCCACCTTATCCATATTTATTGTTTTTTTCTAAATATCCCAGTTAAGCACAAACTGTTTCCCCATTACCTATCCTTACTATTTAACCTAAATTCTATCCTAGTATCTAACCACCTGTCTTTACTATAAACCTAAATTTTATCCTAATAGCCTAATACCATAACATGTAGGAGATAGACAGTTTTTCCAAACTCCCCCCCTTTTTCTTTTCTTCTTTCTTCCATCTTTCTTCCTTCTCTTTCCCCCCCTGTCTTGTTTCCGTTGCCTCTGTCTTAATGCTTTTTACTGTCTCTACTCCACCTCCACTAGCATCCGTACAATCCAATAAAGTATTGTGACTCACGCAGATTTGCCAGTGTTTCTACTCACGCCCCAGTCGCTGTCTCACTTTTTAACTGTAGAAGGATACTGTAGTCAGCTTAAAGGGAGAAAAATTAGCATTTCAGTACAGGGTAGCCTGAACTCCTTTTCTTCGCCACTTGTTAGGAAGAGAAACCCATCCTCTCGTTCAGGTCTCCCTATTGATTTAAAGGACAAGTTCGCTTTTTCACGTAATCCAAAAGGGGAGGCTCAAAATAAAACATTGAAAGAAATTATTTCTTGATGGTGTGCTCATGGTACTTCCAGGCTTAATTTCATCTAGAAGACTCTGTGAGGTTCATTGGTTTTGACTAATGCTCAGCGCAGACCACTGAGCTTCTTCCACCACCTCCCGCATCGGAGCAACTCCGGGGTTTCATGCCAGCCGCTGCTCGCCTCCACTTCCCCGAAGCAAGCTCCCTGCTACAAGCTCTTCCTCCAAGAGAGTTTGTTGAGGCTCAAGCTATACTAGGAATGCTTGGGCCCAGGAAGACAAGGAAAATCAGTGGACTTGGCCAGCAGCATTTCTGCTGCTATCCATCATCGTCGAGACCCGAACCAGCCTTTTTAACTCAGTTCTGACACATACGTTCCCCCCATGTAACCTCTTTAACAGGCATGTAGAAAGAATGAGAGATGTCTGGTTTTCATTATCCCCAGAACTGTGTATTATTAGCAGCCCCCATAGTCCAGATTAGCCAGACCTTGTGAAAGCTCAGAAACTAAGCAGGGCCAGTAGGTGGATGGGAGACCGTCAAGGAAGAGTGGGGCTTCTATGCAAAGGAAGGCAGTGGGCAAACCACCTTTGGTCATCTTGGCTACAAGCATGGACGGGTTCAAAAGGGAATTAGATAAGCATATGGAGCAGAGGTCCATCAGTGGCTATTAGCCACAAGGTATAGATAGGGACTCTGGGGCAAGTGATGCTCTGTTTTCTTGGTGCTTGGGGGGGTCAACAGTGGGAGGGCTTCTAATGTCCTGGCCCCACTGGTGGACCGCCTGATGACACCTGGTATTACTGGCCACTGTGTGAAACAGAGTGTTGGACGGGATGGGCCTTTGGCCTGATCCAACATTGGCATCTCTTATGTTCTTATGTTCTTATCTCTTCCCTTGAAAACCTCATGAGGTGGAACTTCATCAGGGTCACCAAGAGTTGCTTGTGTCTCAATGGCACACTTTACCTTTTAGAATTCTGCATTGAGAATTTACACAAAGACATCAAAACTCCTAATAAGATTATTTATCAGACAATAGTAACAGTTTAGCAATCAGGAATATCACAGATCTGCCTGAATTCCATTTGTCGAGCTCTGACAGAGAAATCAAGGACATAATGAACTGAGCAAGTGAGAGCAAGTTTAGGATAAAGCAGAAGGAATGAAGAAGAAATTGGCAGTAAGAAATGAGGCACTCCAATTGGTACAGTTTATGATGAACTGTTGCGGGGAACAGCGCAGAGCTTATATGGGTGGGGAACAAATGATATCTGAACTATAGGATCTGCGTTGAGTTCCTTCACCCCTTCTGGCAGCTGGAAGGTGAATGCCCTCAGCAGGCTGGTGAAGAAGATGAAGAGCTCAATCCTTGCCAGCTGCTCTCCCAGGCAGACGCGGGCCCCTGCAAAGGAAACGAGGGAAGGCAACATGTGAAGACTCCATTAACAAGTATTGTCTAGAATGTATCACCTAGGTGAACATTTGGCTTGGACTTTGGTAAAATAGCACGAGCTGAATGGATGAAGATTTCCTTCTACCTTCCAAAGTAGCTCCTCAGCAACTTGTGTTGCTGCAACACTAAGTCCTCCACACCACATTTCATTGCCAAGCTTCTCACTTCCTGTTTTTCTGTGTGCCCCCCCCCCCGGTCCAAAAAAAAAAAAAAGAACCAACACAAGAGTAGGACCACACTTAATTGCAGTGAAATGATTGTCCCTGGGAGAAGTCTCACCTTGTCCAGTATCTAGCTATCAAATCATT
The DNA here is from genome assembly GCF_001447785.1 of Gekko japonicus. NCBI lineage: Eukaryota > Metazoa > Chordata > Lepidosauria > Squamata > Gekkonidae > Gekko > Gekko japonicus. The sequence continues at coordinate 456,145 of NW_015169817.1, read as the reverse complement.
CATCAAGCCCTTTAAGTGTGTACTTGCTCTTGTAACTGTAGGGCAATTGGTGGGGGGACTAGGGGGGTGGAATTTAAGGATTTTGAAAAATCGGGTGGACCATGGAGCTGGCCTAGTGTGATGAATGGGCAAAAGTCCCACCCCTTTCTCTACACAACCGTATCTCCAGTGCACATTTATTGTCTGTAAAACCACTGAATTCCTGACTTGTCTTGTCAACTTCATTTTCCAGAAAGTCGAGAGGGAAACAAGGGGATCTGCTATCTTGGACTTGATTCTTACCAAGAGGGAAGAACTGGTTGATGAGGTGAAAGTAGTGGGCTCCCTGGGTAGCAGTGAACATGTCATTTTGGAATTTGCAGTCTTGTGGAAGTAAAAGCTGTATGTAGTCAGACACAGGGCTATTTTTGGGCAGGAACGCACAGGAACGGAGTTCCGGCTGGCTCCTGAGTTGGCCACGTCCAGCAGGGACTCATTAGCATAATAGGCCACACCCAACAGCAGAAACTCATTAGGATTGGCTACATTATGGGTGTGTGGCCTAACATGCAAAGGAGTTCCTGCTACAAAAAAAGCCCTGGGTTTTGACAACAAACAAGAATAAGAAGCAAAAGGTGGGTGTGGCTGGATGAGCACACTTCTGGTAACACGGGGGTGTGGCCTCATATGCTAATGAACTGTGCTGTCAGGGGTGTAGCCTAATATGCTAACACATTTCTGCTGTTGGGTGTGGCCAATTATGCTAATGACTTCCTGCTGGGCTTTTTCTACAAAAAAAGCCCTGGTCAGACATATAGGAGGAGTCATTGCTCCATGGGAAAGCACATACTGTATTCTATGCCTGCTTCTATTACTTAAGGATCTCAGGTAAGAGGATTGAGTTTCTGCTTTAGGTCTTGCACCACCATGCAGAACATCCAGCAGTGGCTTGTGGCGCAAAAGATTTTCTGGCGGGGCTGCCATTATTTTTATGTCAGCTCCAATCTGCCCCCAAGCCCGACCTCCAGCAGCCGCTACTCTCTCTCCCCTCTCGTGAGATTTAAAGGGCCCTTCAACTGATCGGTGAGGAGCACATGGCCCACCAATCAGCTGGAGAGGCCTTTACTTGGAGGAGGGAGGGAGAGGGGTGCACACCATCCCCCGCTTCTTCTCAAAAGCATTTGAACTATCCCTTTAAATGCTTTTGAGAAGCAGCGGTGTGTGTGCATGTGGAGCCCCATTCTTCTTTTAAAAAATCTTCTTTAAAACATTAAAAAAAACTTTGTGGAGCTAGTCCTTTAAGGAAGGGGGCGGAGCCCCCAATAGCCCCACTGTAGCTACGGGCCAGTGTCCAAGCTATATTTAACAGAATTTACCTTCCCTAACCCTAACTAAAATCATACTAATATTTGTCATAAGGTTTGGGTAATTTAGTGATTCCTAAGAAACATTCTGCACAAGAAGAAAATATTCCTAAATTTAATCCTCCTGGGAACCCTATGAACAGCTATCAACCACCCTTTGCATTTACCTGCTCCAAATGGAAGGAATGCTTCTCTTTCCACAAAACTTCCATCCTTGTCCAAAAAATGATTTGGGTTGAATTCCTCTGGTGTCTCCCATTCTTTAGGATCAAGAAGAACAGAATGTAGATCTGCAAAAATGATAGCCCCCTGGAAGAATGAAACTGTTACTTCAGGATGCATACGGACAAGGACATTGATATTTTCCAGTCATTGTCCCAATACTAGTATTTACTGTTTTCTAGGGTTTCCAATCCGTGCCTGATGCCTGGCAGAAGATTTGGGGTGGGGGTGGGGAGGAACAAGACCTTGTTGGCACCATCAGAGTATGACATGCTGTTGTTTTTGGTTTGAACCTGGAACTGGTCATGCCACTCTAGGTTTCAGTGGAAACTCTATAGTTTTACCATAGAGATTCTTGTGAATCCTTGAGGGGTGTGATGTCACTTCTGGGTTCACCCCAGAAATGATATTACACTGTTGATGCCACAGCTATTTATTCCTTACATTTAACCCTGTTGGCCTACTGAGTGGCAGTGGGGATTGAGGGCTGCCAATGGGAGGTTTCCTTCTGGAAGGGGAGTCCTGGCATCCCTATTGTTTTCAGATCCCCTGAAAGGTCCAGAGCGGCCCCAACCATCTCTAGCTTTTGATGACCCAAGCCATAACATCCATATGAGTGATGAAAAGAAAACAAGGTTGCAACAACAGACTGATACTTAATGTAATTTCTTTTTTCTTTTTGTAATTTTGAGGCTCCCTTAGAGCTTCAGGCCCGGGCCAAATGACCCTTCTGGAACCGCTCATACTGGCCATGGCCGTTTCCCATATATACATGCTTCAATCTCCTGAAACTCAAGAATCATATCTTCTTTCGGTAATGGCTGGATTTCTAAGCAAGAACTTCCTCAGCTCACCCTGTTAAAAAGATGTTCGCAAAATGAAAATGAGATACGCCGTTGGACGAACAGAACTGAAAAGGCATGAGCAATTTTATGTACTCCTGGATAACCAGTTGGCCACCATAAACTAAAAACGCAACGTACCCTGTTTTACTTCCAGGTTTCCTTCTTCAGTCTTAGACTTTGGCTCAGTCAAGAAACCATAAGGTTTCAGGGGGAGCAGAGCTTTGTAAAGTGCTATCACTGCTTTCATGGTACAGGATTTATACTGGGAAAGGTTTTTAAGAAACATATGCTAAACATATGAGCACTTTGAGAACTGACAGTCATCCAATTGTTGGATACATTTTTGAATAAAACCAAGAGGCACTGGCACAAATAGATAAGCACAGATGGGGCCAGATAATTTGGGGGCTGACAAAATACTAATAGGCCCCGGTCACACGGAGCATTAGCCACGCTAGAGGGATGGAAGATAGGCAGATTTTCCAGGCGCAATCTCACCGCCACATCTGGGAAGCGTAGAGCTCCCGTGGCTCACCCGAGGCTTCCCGCTGAAGACACGCAGTAAAAAACTAGTACCTCAGAGGTACTAGTTTCCGGAAACTGCGGGGCAAGGGCGGGCATCTGATCGCGTTTCCGGTGGCATCCGGCGCCCGCCCATGCCCCATTGCGAAAAGGGGTGTTTTTTTAGGTCTACAGGGATGTGCACAAACACCCAACGGGGCATGCGCATACTTCAGGTTAAAACAAACAAACACAACCCCGTTTGCCGTGCCGTGCCGCTTCTTTGGCGCTTCGTGTGATCGGCACCTTCCCCCTAACCACGGGTCCTCGACGGGACCGCGAGGGAACGCCTGATCACGCAGCCGCACCTTATTTCGCTGCAGGGCAAACAGCCATGTCTCCCCCCCCCCGCGATATCTGGCCCGTGTGACTGGGGCCATAATGTGGCATTTCTGGGAAAGTGGTCCAGCTTGTAGCCTTCAAAAACTACTACACAGGAAGCTCTGATATATGAAGAAGAAGAAGAAGAAGAAATTGGATTTATACCCCACCCTTCACTACCCAAAGGAGTCTCAGAGTGGCTCACAAACTCCTTTCCCGTCCCCTCCCCACAACAAACATCCTGTGAGGTAGGTGGTCTGAGACTGTAAGCTGTTTTGAGACTGTTTAAGGTAGAGAAATGCGGGGTATAAAAGCTCTTCTTCTCCTCCTCCTCCTCCTCTGCATATACATCTTACAAAGTGCTGCCTTTTATAGATATCACTCTTAGAATCCAGAAGTGCAACCATAACAATATCCTTTACCTTTGGGATAAGAAAGCCACACATGTTCACATCTTTTGTACTTTGTCTGGGGACTCCAAAGAATAAGATATACTGGAAACGTTGGATCTCATGAATCACGGCATTCGTGTAGGTTTTTTTTTTTCCGATCTTGGTAGCGCAATAATTGAGAGGAACCTAAAACATCTTCCATCTCCTTGTAGACTTTCTCTGAGGAAAACAGTACAAAATAATTTATTAGGGGCACTGCATTTTCCTGTACCTCATTCGTGAACCAGTGAAAATATTTGATATCACGTATTCAAAAAATTGGAATGTACATGGAGCTGTAGGCTTGGGTCATGAAGCAGGAAACAAAAAAAAACACACCACTGGCAAAAAATAACAACACACAAGCAAGTAAGCAAGCATATAATGATCAAATAAGCATAACAGCAAGTATAATATAAATCAAAAATCCAGAACAGCATGCATGGCACTATGACCTTGAAGAAACTTTGCCTGTGTTGATGCAGCCTGAATATTAGGTATAAATTAAGGTGCAGTACATGGCAGGCTAAGGACCCTTAATCCTCCTTGACTGACCATTCTGGCTTAGTGTATGCCAGCTTTTGAGACTGGGGTGAGTTTTCTTTGCAGCTCCTAATTTTACAATTTTTTCAAATATTTATATCCTGTATGCATTCTCACTTGTGTATTGTTCCAATATTTATATTTTGTATGCATTCTCATTTGTATATGCTTTGAATTTGCATTCAGTCCCATTACAGCCATGCTTGAATAAGAATTATTCGAAACGCGGCAACAGGCATCCAGATTACGCTTTTTATGGCTCAGAAAATTTGATGAATTGCACTCCAATTTGGACTTTGATATTGCTTCTATGCTGGAGTAGACACATGGAAAGACTGTGACTTGTTTCTATTATGATTTATTATTGCACTTTGGCCTATTGATTTATATCATACTTGTTATGTTTATTTGATTTATATTATACTTGCTGTTATGCTTATTTGATCATTATATACTTGCTTACTTGCTTGTGTGTTATTATTTTTTGCCAGTGGTGTTTTTTTTGTTTCCTGCATTGTACACTGGCTTCCCCCCCTTCTTTTTTTGGGTCATAAAGCAACATATATTACCTATGAAAAGAAAAAAAAAGTAAAGGAATTGGAGTTCTTTTATCCAAAATTGGTCCCTAAGACAAGCATCCTTTACATAAGTCTAACATCAGTTCCAGAGTAAAAGGATTACTTAAACCTGTGTATAGACAGTTCAGAGCTTTTGCAAACCATTCTCCCAGGGCAAAGTGAAAGTATGGAAGTGAGACAGATTCTTAACCAACAAGTAAATTTTTTACCCTAAACCAAAATAGAAGGAAGGAAAGTGAAATGGTGGTAGGTGATAAAAGTTTGAACATATTGCAACAACTACTGCAAAAAAATCCAGGATGCCACCTTGAAATGAAAACACTGAACGCTTTTTAGAAAGAAGCTTAAATTCTAGGAGCGGACAGAGGACATGAGCCCCCACTGGGTTCCCTGATTCCAATGGGACCCAATGACCCACTCTCAGGGTCCATGTACCAAAGCTGAAACAGGAGGCTGAAGTTGGTTCCTTATTCGCTCTTCCTTAATCATTCCTTATTCGTTACTTATTTGTGCAGTCATTCAGAAACACTAAGGAGAGTGAGTTGGAAAGCTCTGAACCCCAAAATAAGGTTTGGACCGCCACACTTCATATACCCCCGTCTTCAGTGGACCCTCCCCTTCGAGGGGACACATTCTGTGTGCTGGTCCAAAGCGCGGTTCCGGTGCCAGCTGCTCCAAAGTGCGGTGCCCCCAGGACAAGCACACAGGCAGACATTGGGGCCAGGCTGCACCCCCCACAAATATTTGGACCACCTCAAATGACAAATCCCCACGCTCTGGGAACTGTGCCCTGCAAGGCGACATACAGTGATGCCCGGTCCAAACACCGGTTCTGATGCCACAAGCTTCTGTTTGCAGGGCTTCCCCGAGGCCTGTACTCCAGATGAGATTTGAAAAAGGAAGTGCCCCCTGCACCCAAAATAATGTTTGGACCCCCACACTTCATACACCCCCGTCTTCAGCGGACACTCCCCTTCGAGGGGACACATTCTGTGTGCTGGTACAAAGCGCGGCTTGCCCTGCAAGGTGACATACAGTGATGCCCGGTCCAAACACCGGTTCTGATGCCACAAGCTTCTGTTCGCAGTCCCTACCTAAAACCCCCAACTGTGGGCTGTGTTTTCTAAGTTCTTTCAGGCCTAAAAGCATCCCATGGACACTTGCAATAATCACATGTGGCCTACTTCCCAATCATTGAGTAATCACACACATGGACTGCCCACAGTGGTACCTTGGAGATCAGTTTGGTTTTAGGAATCTGAGCTTTCAATTCTCAAAGTTTGTCTGTTCAGACAAAATTTGAATATGAAGAGTAAAGAAGTCAGGATGCAAAGCTGCAATGTGCTTTCTTAAGCAGCTTGATTGGGACATGGGTGTGGAACATTAGCAAGTATAGTGAAATAAGAATCCCTTAAGCCCTGATAAATCCGTCCTTGTGAACTTGTGAATGAATTCAAATTCAGCAATCTTAGGTCGTTATCAGTAATTGATGCTTCTCTGAGGACTGTTAATCCTCATTCAGCAATGGAATGACCTTCACCCTAAAGACTGACTGTATGAATGTCCTGCCAGAAGCTCACTGGGAGTGGTTCCTTATTCTAATATACTTTGAAATGCAGGCCTCTCAGAGGCACCCCAAATAGAAGCTTGTGGTGCCAGAACAAGTGTTTAGACTGGGCAATGGGGTATGTCTCCTTGCAGGGGGATGTGTCACTTGGGGTGGTCCAAAGATTTCGGGGGGGGGGGGGAAGCCTGGCCCCAGGGTCTGCCTGTGTGATTGTCCTGGGGTCATCTCACTTTGGAGCGGCTGGCACAAGAACCACTCTTTGGGCCAGGTAGTACCATATTTCCCCTTGAAGGGGAGAATCCCCTGAATGTGGTGACGTATGATATATGGTTGTCCAGATCTTATTTTCGAGTTCAGAGCTTTCAAACTCTCCTGAGAGTTTTAGGATGAGTTCATGAAGAAGTCACGAATATGGAATGAATAAGGAACAAACACACAGGCAGACACTGGGGCCAGACTGCCCCCCCCCCATATATTTTGAAATACAGGCCTCGGGGAAGCCCTGCGAACAGAAGCTCGTGGCATCAGAACCGGTGTTTGGACCGGGTATCACTGTATGTCACCTTACAGGGCACAGTCCCCAGAGTGTGGGTATGTGTCATTTGGGGTGGTCCAAATATTTGTGGGGGGTGCAGCCTGGCCCCAGTATCTGCTTGTGTGCTTGTCCTGGGGGCACTGCACTTTGAAGCAGCTTGCACCAGAACCGTGCTTTGGACCACGATACAGCATATGTCCCCTTGAAGGGGAGAGTCCTGTGAATGAGGGGGTATATGATATGTGGTGGTCTTGAGTACAGCTGGGGGATGCCTGAAACATGTGACTGTGTGAACCCACCCCTTTAATCCACTACTGAAATGCTCCTGAAATGTTTGCCTGCCGGGCCAAACTGCAGAAATTGAACAAGAGAGAGATCTTGGAGTTGTAGTAGATAACTCACTGAAAATGTTGAGACAGTGTGTGACTGCAATAAAAAAGGCCAATGCTATGCTGGGGATTATTAGGAAGGGTATTGAAAACAGATCAGCCAATATCATAATGCCCCTATATAAATCAATGGTGCGACCTCTTTTGGAATACTGTGTGCAGTTCTGGTCACCACACCTTAAAAAGGATATTATAGCTTTGGGAAAAGTGCAGAAAAGGGCAACTCGAATGATAAAAGGGTTGGAACACTTTCCCTATGAGGAAAGGTTAAGGCGCTTAGGGCTCTTTAGCTTGGAGAAACGACGACTGAGGGGTGACATGATTGAGGTTTATAAGATTATGCATGGGAAAGTGTTGGACTGGATGGGCCTTTGGCCTGATCCAACATTGGCATCTCTTATGTTCTTATATAGACTATAGAACAATGCAGTGGGCTTGATGAAAACAGTGAGGAAATGGGTTTATTTCAGAGGCATGCTTGGCTTGGTTGCTTCTGTGTTTTCCTTTTCTCCAGCACTTTGCATGATAGTAACAAAGTTCCTGGAGACCTGAGTCCTGGGAACACAGAACAGTTACAAAGCAGGTTTCTTACTTGACTGATTCAGGTTCATAAAATGGGACAAAAAGGTTTTTAACTTTTAGCTGTGTTTGACAGGAACAGCACCCAAACCCTGCCTATCTTCAAAATTTCTGAAGTCCCTAATGGATTCCCTGTATAACCAGAAGATGACCTGACCTTTTTCCCACCCAAAAGTTGAACCGCCAGATTCCTTTCCCCCCCCTTTTCAGTGTTCCGGTCCATCATTTAAAAGTGCTTGAGTGAGACTCCTGGTGGGCAGAACTTGAAATGGCCCATCACAATACCACAGAAAAGTCACTTCATAAAACATTTATTTCGTATTGGTACTGTGACCGACAGAGTCAAATTCCTCCTCTTTTTCCAGTATATGCCAATCTCCTTTGTACCCTAGTGGTCTATATAGAAATCTCAGGGAACCGGGGTAGAAATCTAATGAATGAATTATTCATTCATTCATTCATTCATTCATTCATTCATTCATTCATTCATTCATTCCTTAGATTTCTACCCCACCCTCCCAGCAAGGCCGGCTCAGGGGCACACATTTCAGTAAGAAGAAAAAGAGAAGAGATTGGATTTCTATCCCGCCCTTCACTACCCAAAGGTGTCTCAGAGCGGCTTACAAACTCCTTTCCCTTCCCCTCCCCACAACAGACACCCTGTGAGGTAGGCGGGGCTGAGAGAGCTCTTGACAGAAACTGCTCTTTTTCAAGAACAGCTCTTATCAGAACTACGGCTTGCCCAAGGTCATCCAGCCAGGTGCAAGTGGAGAAGTGGGGAATCAAACCCGGTTCTCCCAGATTGGACTACACGCACTTAACCACTACACCAAACTTACAAAAAGTAAGTTAAAGTTGGTCCTGAATGTCCCCTTCCAACTTATTCCTCTCTTTTCATTTGTTGTTCTAAGTATCTCTGTTCTCTTCCTTGGTATTAATCTTGTTGACCAAGGCAGGGGAGACGGTACTTCACAAACACCATTACAATTTACATCCGGGGTGGCTACCAGTAGGCCAAAGCAATGGTTATTTGCTTGGAGTTGTGACTGGGTGGAGGAGTGTGTTGTGAGCAGGTCATCCTCAATTAATCCCAAAATCAATACATCCTACCTTCTTGCCAGTTTGGTGTAGTGGTTAAGTGCAAGGACTCTAATCTGGGAGAACCGGGTTTGATTCCCCACTCCTCCACTTGCACCTGCTGGATTACCTTGGGTAAGCCATAGTTCTGACAAGAGCTGTCCTTGAAAATGAGCAGTTTCTGTCAGAGCTCTCTCAGCCCCACCTACCTCTGTTGTGGGGAGGGGAAGGCAGAGGAGTTTGCAAGCCACTCTGAGACTCCTTTGGGTAGTGAAGGGCGGGGT
>NW_015169817.1:436772-446845 GCF_001447785.1 Gekko japonicus | reverse complement strand
CTCCTCCTCCTCCTCCTCCTCCTCCTCCTCCTTCTCCTTCTTCTCCTTCTTCTCCTTGAGGAAAGCAGCACTGGACTGTGGTATGTTCTCTCCAAAAAGATTTTACTGCCCAGCCTGCTGCCTTAAATAGGGTTTCCAGCACCCAGGTCCCAGTGGGGGACCGGTCATCACGTCAGTGACATTGCACAACATCCCTGCCCTCCCCTGGGACACCCCACGAATCTCTCCGCTGGATGGGTGAGGGGACCTTGAAGTCCTAGCCCTAAATCATCAGAAGTACTAATTCCATTTGTAGAACCTGTTTTGAGAATTACTTTCCCCTCATCATCTTTTCTATTTCCATTCAACATTCCTCAAAAACATTTGGCTTTGTTGTTGTCCCTATTGTCGGCACACACGGGGGGGGGGGGAATGTCCTTCAAGTGCCAATATTGCAGCTACCCAAAGAGTCTTCTTTACCAGTGGTGGCCAATATATTCCATCAGCTTTACAGGTGATACGGGCAAAAATTACAGCCCAACTCCTATATGGGGTCCCTATATGGACCCAACTGGATGCTGCGGTGGCTCAAGTGGTTAAGATGCTGAACTGCAGGCTGTGGAAGGTCAGTAGTTCAGTGGTTCGAGACCTGAGTGTGCCGCATGATGGAGTGAGCTCCTTTCTCTAGTTCCAGCTCCTGCCAACTTAGCAGTTCGAAAGCAAGAAATTGCAAGTAGATAAATAGGTACCACTTCGGTGGGAAGGTAACAGCGTTCCGTGCAACTTGGTGTTTAGTCATGCTGGACACATGACCACGGAAATGTCTTCGGACAGTGCTGGCTCTTCAGCTTTGAAACGGAGATGAGCACTGCAACCCTAGAGTCGGATTCAACTGGCTTTCAAGCAAGGGAACCTTTACCTTTTTCTATATGGACCCAAGCTTTTGGTGTCAATATGGAAGCCATCCAGTCCTCTTTCCTTGAGGTATTGTTGAGCACTTCCAGATGTGTGGCTTCATCAGTCCTGCACCTTGAAGCTGGCATGAAACAGCTTGCCACCTCTGCTTGGCTTGCTGCCCTGCCGTTTTGACTATTCTTACATTTTTCTCAATCCCTCCCTCTCCTTTTGCTTTGGTCACACTCGGATTCCCTTGTAAATCCATGGTGCCAATTTCTGGATTCTAAAATAGCAGGATTAACGTTTTCTCTATCTGGCTTATCTAATTTATTCCCTGAACTATTAGTCTGGGCTCATCTGCTATTAGAGACCATATGAATTTGCTTTCTATTGTACCTGGGATTTACTACAATACCGTTTGTCAGCAGTAAGTATCTGTATTATGGTTCCCTCTTGTGGCTGTCTCTTCTTCCCGACCTGTTTCAATGCATTTCCAGTGGCTGATCTTTTGGAAGATGTTCTAACTTGCCACGTGCTCAAAGGGTTTGTTCTCACAGTCTCAAAGTACTTGAAAACCTCATACCCTTTTTCTTCACATGCTAATTTGATAGTAGTTCAAGAGCTTTTCTGGTAACTCCCTTTCTTGTAACTTTCCTGAAAAGTATGCATACGGGAAGTGATTCAGCTAAGCATACCTTTTATTAGTCAGGAACAAAGACAGCTCAACCGGCTCGCAGGCCGGCTTATATTCCCTCAGAGAAACCCACCACCAAACACCCCTCCACTCCCGATAGGCTAATTACAGTGACCAAGAGACCTATTGGCCTCTCGGCCTGGGCCCTAGCCCTTTCATTGGGCCTGGCTACCACTACCACCAACGGGGACCGGTTTTACAGCACCGCCGGAGGTTAAGTGGCAAATAACATCAGGGGGCCACAGTAACCTCCCCTGGAATGGAAAGGGTATGTGCAAAAATGGAGAGAGGGTTTTAGTCACGCGAGATCCTTGGGCGTGGCCCATGAAAAAACTGTTTTAAATTGTTTTATTGTATTTTATTGCACTTTTTGCCTTATGGTTGTAAGCCGCCCTGAGCCCGCATGCGGGGAGGGCGGGGTATAAATAAAATTAATTAATTAAATAAATAAATCAGTTTACCCATTTTCCAATAAAATTTACTTAGAATTCTTGAAGGGGTTTTCTAGTGTCATCTGCAGGTAAATGACGCTGTATTCATTAGAACATACTCCCAATTAAGGATGAATAGGATTGTGCTGTTAATTAGCTACTCAGTATGAAAACTTAAAAAGAATGATAATCTGGGGATATAAGGGTGGCTATTCTTTATGTCAATATAGAAGTACTTCTTACCTTGGATTTCTGGGTGATTTGCCATGAAGAGCAATGCCCATCGCAATGACAAGGATGTTGTTTCTGTTCCTGCGAAGAAGAGGTCAAAAATACACTGTCTCAAATTGTCTTCATTGTAAGTAGACGTGGGGTCATTCTTGCTCTGTTGTTGATGATAAAGAAAGTGAGATGACATTTTCAGCAAATTCTAAGCATTTTGACTCTGAAGCCATGGACATAAGGCCCTTTTTGCTCCGGAGAATCCGAGGAGTCAAGCCTTAAGGGCTGACTTCGGAGTCGCATGCATTCCCTCTGCACTGGTCCACCCCCCCCAGTTTATTTGTATATTCAGTATGCATTCTGCATATACAAGCAAAACCCACATTTCTTGAGCTAACTGGCTGCCAACCCCTCCCTCCCTCCCTCTGTGATTCTTCAAAAAGAAAGGGAAGGGAGGGGAAGATCCAGACCAACACATGTAAGACATGTAAGACATTTGGGAGTAGGGAATCCCCTAGTCCTTTATATTTACTGATTCCTTCTTATGCTGTCTCTGACTTTTTAAAAGTTTGGAGGATACATCCTCTTTTGTCTTTGGAGAAGCGGGGAAAGAAAACAGAACAGGGAGGGAGCGTAAACCTAAAGAGAGAGAGGTGGAAGAAGAAGAAGAGAAGAGATTGGATTCATACCCCTCCCTTCACTACCCAAAGGAGTCTCAAAGCAGCTTACAAACACCTTTCCCTTCCCCTCCCCACAACAGACACCCTGTGAGGCAGGTGGGGCTGAGAGAGCTCTGACAGAAACTGCTCTTTTTCAAGGACAGCTCTGACAGAACTACGGCTTGCCCAAGGTCATCCAGCCAGGTGCAAGTAGAGGAGTGGGGAATCAAACCCGGTTCTCCCAGATTAGAGTCCTTGCACTTAACCACTACACCAAACTGGCTCTCACCCAAACTGGCTCTCACTGGAAACATCTCCTGGAAACAGGAGATGGAGCAGTGGGCAGTACTTAAATACCTGCAGAAAGAATTCTACTTTAGAAAGGATTAATGATTTGAAAGTGGATGAGAACAAAGAATCGCTGCAAAAGGAGGTTTGTTAGCTGCGGTACAACAGTGTGCTGGAAGTGAATGCAGTGAATGCAGATTCCTGTAAACGAGTGGAAAAACAAGAGAAAGCCCTGAAATAAAGTGATAGCGATAGCAGGAGGGAATGTAGAATGGAAGAATAGGATGCGCTCAGAGACCAAGGTAGAATACAGGTGCAGAAAGGTCCTGAGTCTCTACAAAATGTACTGAGGAAGCATCAGATCAGTTGCAATCACACTCAAAGCCACATTCTACTAGAAACCTATAAATGCCATGAGTTTGATCCATGGGTCCAGGGAAATTTTGTCATCCAAGAAACAAATATATTAATAAAAATGAAATACATCCATTTATTGACGAACAAAATATTCACAATCTATGGAACATTCCATTTATTAACCATGCGAGACCCAATGTGTCGTTCTCAGTAGTCCCTTTAAGAAAAACTCATCCATACAGAATTAAAACAGTCAATATGTATTTGAATTGTCAGTGACCCGTGCCCAGCCAGCCAGCCATTCTTTACAGGCATTTTCTAAAACCATAGCAGAATCACTGAGTGGGTAGAATCTCTTGGGAAAGACTGGTTTGCAGTTTCCATTTTACAGAGACTTATTTAGCTTGCTGATTAAAGGACACGTCTTCATATTCTGTACCGGAATTTTTTCGGAGACCTTGTTCTGTTTCACTTGGCTCAGGTGTCCTGTTTTCTCTTTTCATTTTTTACATTTGACAGGCCTTTATTGGCCTACGTATATACATACGATAGGAGATCAGATTAAATATAGATCAGAAAGTACAAATCCATATAGGATAAAAGTGGAGCTACGGCGCAGAAAAACAGCATGAAAGCGGAAAAGAACATGCAGGCTTTTTAGATTCTTTTGAAACACATATAAACACGCATGTCCTTCACAGTCTAAAGAAGTGAAGTACAGAATACAGAAGAGTATAAAAGGTAAGTATGAAATGTCATATAAACCACCCACAACCCACAAATGACAAACAATAAGTATATTATAACCATTTATAAAATCATGTTTTATATAAATCGTAATTGCCAATAATGTAACAGTACATTTTAATTCTATTCATAATGCAATTGATATTATTATTTTTTTATCATACCCTGATGTGGATAGCCCAGGCTAGCCTGATCTTGTCAGAAATAAAGAAGGGTCGTCCCCAATGTTCCCTCTAAGATGTGGAGTCTTGTGAGCAAAAATTCTGCTTTGTGAGCTACTGGCATTAAAGCGGTGAGCCAGCGATTTGGCTGCTGCATAAATCAGTTTGCTCTGGAGCCATCCTTCCTGAGCTAAGACAAAAATGTGTGAGCCAGAGGCTAAAAAACTGTGAGCCAGCTCACACCAACTCAGCTTAGAGGGAACACTGGTCCCTACTTAGTATCTGGAAGGGAGACCACCATGGGGCACCAGGGTCATGAGATGGAGCCAGGCAATGGCAAACCTCCTCCGAACATCTCTTGCCTTGAACACCCAATGGAGTTGCCGTAAGTCAGTGGTGACTTGATGGCAAACAATAGCAACAAATCGTATATAGAACGCTGATGTATTGTAACATCATCAGAAACTGGGCTTTTCTGTACTTAGTCCTTCTCTGCTTTGGTCTGAAGGGTTTCCTCCCTTTTGTTTTGGGTTGCTTGGAAACCTGAAGGCAATACTTGGGGAAATGCTGCCTCTTCGGATGAATCAGTTCCCTTTCCACCAAGACTACACAACACCTGTGTGATGCAAATGGGTTAAAATGTCTGAGCTGAAGAGGAGATCTACATTCCGTTTTCTGAAGCTCAAGCTCATGCAGTGAAAGAGACGGACGGGTTTCAAATAAGGCCGTTTGCATCGCCTGTCATCGTTCTCCTTTTTACTGAGTGTATCTGACTTCACGTAGAAGGCGAATACTTACTTTCTCCATCTGAAACAGGTAGAAATCAATGAAGTCTTGTGGCTCGTGGACAGCGTGATGCTCCTTGTGCTTTTCTATCTCCTTCCTTGCAAACGAAAGCACCGCCTCTGCGCTTGAAAGGGCCTTCTTGTGAGGCCCCGGGAGGTGGTCCATGATCCGTGGGAAAACTTCATAGAGCTACAAGGAAGATGAAAGCAAAATCCTATCACTACTATAAGATGGCTCAGTCTATAAAATAACTGCTGGGGTTCTCAAATCGCGCCAAAGACATTAGGGAACCCTCAGTGTACAAGTATAGCCACAAATAATACCCACCAAGGGAAGACCATCAACAATTCGCAGCTATATAGGATTAAAACTCTACATTACATTCATTAAAGTACAAATACTGGGTTAGCAGTCCTAACCCGATAGAAAGTATAAGCATATATGCAACAGATTGCTCGTAACAATTAAGTCTTATTTACAAAAAGAATGTGTTCAAAACCAACAGTAGGCTCCTCTGTAATTCCATGCAGAAATACTGTCCATAGACCTCCAAACAGAAAGTAACCGCGGCAGAAGATGCCCACTGTGGAAAGAATAAGAGCCATCAGGGAACGCTTAGCGTACAAGTATATGAGCTGCGGTGGCTCAAGTGGTTAAGACACTGAACTGCAGGCTGTAGACGGTCAGTAGTTCAGCAGTTCAAGACCCGGGTGCCACATGATGGAGTGAGCTCCCGTCTCGAGTTCCAGCTCCTGCCAACCTAGCAGTTCGAAAGCAAGAAATTGCAAGTAGATAAATAGGTACCACTTCGATGGGAAGGTAACAGCGTTCCGGGCGCCTTGGTGTTTAGTCATGCCGGCCACATGACCACGGAAACATCTTCGGACAGCGCTGGCTCTTCAGCTTTGAAACGGAGATGAGCACCGCAACCCTAGAGTCGGATTCGACTGGCTTTCGAGCAAGGGAACCTTTACCTTTACCTATATGGCAGTTATTCTTTCCTGAAAGGAAATAGAACTGAAAGGAAATACAGCATTAGGAAAAATAGCTACTTCATATGTACGTACTTGTTGGCTGTTCCAAAAAACGTGAAGTGAATAGTGAAAACAAAATTTCCAACGGATAGCCCAGGCTAACCTGATCTCATGAGATCTTGGAAGCTAAGCAGGGACAGCCCTGATTAGTACTTGGATGGGAGACCACCAAGGAAGCCTAGCGTTACTATGCAGAGGCAGGCGATGGAAAGCCGCCTCTGTTCATCTCTTGCCTTGAAAACACTTGAAAAACTGAAGACCCAAGATAAGCGATGAACATGGTACTTGTTTCTAGGAATGTGGAATATGTTATGGAGACAATGCTCACAGTGTTCTCTGGCAAATAAATAGGATTAAATTATTGACCAACGTTTGAGAGAGTGGTCTTCATGCCTCTATGCCCGTTGCTTAGAACCTGGGTACCTTGTCTGATCAAAGATAAACATATAAATGATATAGAATAGGATAGGATCGGTGGGATGGGTTGCTTGCTACTTCATTTTCCTGCTTCCTTCTTATTCTTTTGTATTGGGGTGAATCTTTGAACCCAGCTTGAGGTAGCTAACAATGATTTTACTTTGTAATCTAGAAGATATTCATTTGGCTGGCTAGAAGTGATAATGTAACGATATGAGCTTATGTTTGTATTTCTGTATAGTGGTGATGCTGCTTATGTGTGTCTCTAGCATGAATACCTATGCATTGTGTATTCAGGGATTGCTGTATGTTGTGTGTTGTGGAAAATCCCCAGCGAACCCCAGCATTCCTGGAATGGAAAGAGCAAGTGACCCTACTCCCTTAATCTGGTTTGGAGATCTAAAGACAATAGCGTTTATGGCTTTGGAGCAGGAACCAGATCTGCAAATCAAGAGGTGTCCATGGGAACGGAAGATTCACACCTTGCCAAAAGGCACCTTTGATGTAGGAGTAGGATCTGCATATTGCCACCACCCCTTAGGAGAGCGTCATCCCCTCGTCATCCCCTCGTCACCCCCTCTTCATCCAGTAGTGATAGTTTAGAGGACGGGTTTGATAGTTTATGGCTGGATAGCACATGCCCCAAAAAGAGTTTATTTAAGGAGAAACTCTCCTTTGTCTCTCTGGTTAACCCACCTTCCCCATAGCAGTGCACTAAGGTGCTACAAGTGACTCTACTACTTAAGTTCTCCGGGAGTCGCGACCCAGAGAGCTCACACGTGGTTTGGCTGGTCCTACCTGTGTGCCTTGGAGTTCACAAGCTGCTGCTTTCGGCTGCCCAGCGTTCCAAGGAGGGGAGTTCTTCCTCAGCTGGACCTCAGATGAGTATAGCCGTGCCCCATTGTGTCTTCCCCATTTTGATGCTTTTGTTATTTTCTATGCTGTAATTGTTCTGATGTACTATTGTAACTAAGGAGCTTGTATGAATTTGTATGATTCCGATTTTGTATGACTGCAGAAACCTTTAGTAAAGACAACATTTATTTAAGGACTAGCGTGTTGTCTCACTTCCTGGGATATAGCGAGCGTCTCATTCGCCATCCGACCTCTGTATAGACTGGTATAGAACTTACGCACAGCCACAAACACCCAAACTTCCTTGGTAGATAACTTGGATTGGGTCTCCAGGAATTTCCTGGAGAAGTTGGCATAACAATAAGGAGGCTGAGTTTTGTAGGGATAGAGGTACATTTTATTGGTTTGTAATCATCCGTTGTATGTCTTTATGATTTCCCCTGCTGTTCACATATTGTGTCTCAGTAAAACTTTTCAATTCATTTCAGATAGACTACTGAGTCTGTGCTTCTCACTGGTTCATCATGGCTGATATGGGTAAAATAAGACGTAGATTTACACAGATATATCACCTAGTCAATCTAGGAAATCAATATAACAAAAGAATGATCAGCCAGCGGAGGTACGGTGTAAAAATGTGCTTAAATCCAACCCCATGAACAAAGGGCATCCATACTGATGTCTACTGTTCCGTTGTTCATCATCAAATTGAAAGTCTTCTCATTCTGACAGAACCCATTCAAACCTTAATGTTTGAGTCAACCAGGATTCTTTTTGTATCAGGAACTCCTATGCATATTAGGCTACACACCCCTAATGTAGCCAATCCTCCAAGAGCTTACAGAGCTCTTCTTACAGTGGCTACTGTAAGCTCTTGGAGGACTGGCTACATTAGGGGTATGTCACCTAATATGCAAAGGAGTTCCTGCAACAAAAAGAGCCCTGGAGTCAACTAATGAATATGTGAAATACTTCTGCATCCCTAGTCATCTTAAAAAGTTCATCTTAAAGATGGAAGGAAAAGAAATCTAGGGGATGACTGTTTGACCTAATAGGAAAGCAAAGGAAAATGACTTACAACATGACTGAAGCTACCTGCAAATATAAGTATGTACCCAATGGCTTCCATCAACTGGAGGAATTCTTTATCTTCAACAGAAAACCGGTGTCCAAAAGCCACAGCACAGATCACATTGCAGATGGAATTAGTGATGGGCACTGTAGGGTCAAAAGGCTGCCCTGCAAATAAAGTTGGTTGCAACTTCTGTGAGCACTCAGAGTGGATTTCATAGTGAAGTTAGGTTACAGATAGTAAGATCTTTGCAAACCTAAGAGTGGTTCATCTTTCAGAAAACATTTTAAAATGCATGAAGGTACATCCCAGAACACTATGGCAGGATTCTGTTTTGGATATTTTTGGGGGGAGGGGTCAGGAAGATTGGGTTCTGGTCAATGCTCCCTCTAAGCTGTGGAGTCTTCTGTGCAAAAATTCTACTTTGTGAGCTACTGGCATTAAAGTTGTGAGTGAAAGTTGTGGCTACTGCATACATGAGTTTGCTCCGGAGCCAAGACAAAAATGGGTGAGCTGGAGGCTAAAAAACTGTGAGCTAGCTCACACTAACTCAGCTTAGAGGGAAGACTGGTTCTGGTAGACACTGGCCTCCATCTGGAGGTCAGTTCCATGGCCGCTGTTTTCTGTAGCCAGTAGACCTGGATTTAAGACACCAAGTCTACTGCCGTGTTTTCAATGGAGGGTAGACCTGGTGTGTGGACTGTGGACTCCAAGTTGCATGCCTTTGAAAACAGGAGCAGTAGACCTAAAGTCTGGACATCAATTCTACCACCCACTGAAAATAGAGAAGCTTAAAATTTTAAAGGGCCGGAGCAGCATTGCAGATTCACGCTCTGACATGCCCTCCTCACTTACTGCTTCTGCCACCTCTGCTGCTCCTACAGGGCTTCATCTGGCTCCCCTCCCTTCCCTACCAGCCAGTAAGCGCCTCAAAGCCAAATTTCTCCCAATATTTGTTTACTGTTGCCCCAGTAGGTCGGACCTGAAACAACATGCTTCCTCGGGAGGTGGTGGGCTCTCCTTCTTGGGAGGTTTTCAAACAGAGGCCAGATGGCCATCTGACAGCTAGGCTGATTCTGTGAACTTGGGCAGGTCATGAGAAGGAAGGGTTGCATCAGAAGGGGTGCAGAGGTCCATCAGTGGCTATTAGCCACAACTCTCAGTCTGGGGCAAGGGATGCTCTGTATTCTTGGTGCTTGGGGGGGCAACAGTGGGAGGGCTTCTAGTGTCCTGGTCCCGCTGGTGGACCTCCTGATGGCACCTGTTGTTTTTGGCCACTCTGTGACAGAGTGTTCGACTGGATGGGCCATTGGCTTGATCTAACATTGGCTTCTCTTATGTTCTTATAGGAACTCTCAGTCTGGGGCAAGGGATGCTCTGTATTCTTGGTGCTTGGGGGGGGGCAACAGTGAGAGGGCTTCTAGTGTCCTGGCCCCACTGATGGACCTCCTGATGGCACCTGGTATTTCTGGCC